>NC_143231.1:300000-460000 GCF_030267445.1 Bombyx mandarina | reverse complement strand
TGATGCGCGCGAACCCGAAGTCGCAGAGCTTGACTTGCGGGAACTCGTCGTCCGTGGACAGCAGCACGTTCTCCGGCTTCAGGTCGCAGTGCACGATGTTCTTCTCGTGGAGATGCTTCAGGGCCACCAGGATCTGAGGAATGCACGACACGGTAGGTAAAGGTGCGAGGTAGACTCTTGGTGCGTCCTTACGTCTAAGATCAAATTGATTATCGTTAGCGCGATTCGAGATTTCTTATATCTACTGACAATTTCCTGTTAGATTTAGTTTTTAGTAACACACAGCACACTAACACAGCAACAACCCTTTTTGTGCAAGTGTCACTTCCGTCGCGGGTCCTAGGTTGTGCACAGACAGTTAGATATTGGTAGCTAATACCTGGACCCGATCTGCGCGTGCGTGGAGGACGTTCCACTGATACAGGAGTAGATAGAACTATAACGTCATAATACAAAAGTACCACAGGCCTTATCATTTCAAGCGAAGTGTTCCTAACTACACGAGGGCACACGCACCTGTGCGACCAGGAATTTGGTGATGCGCTCGGTGAGTCTTCCCCTCTCGTGCGAGAGGATCATCTCCAGCATGTCCCCCTTCAGCTTCTCCATCACCACGAAGATCCGCTCCGGGGTCTCGAACATCCTCTCGAGGTTCACGACGCCGGGGTGGGACAGGTTCTGAAGAATGGCCACTTCGTTCTTCAGTTGCGCCTCTTGTTTGGTCGGGAAGCGGAGTTTATCTATTACCTGTGAGGAGGGTCAACTCAGTAATTGAAACCTGCTCACTGCACAGCAGGGCAGATTACACACAGACAACAGTCTGGAGGCCGGGGCGCTGCAAACAAACGAGGGCTTTGAAACGATACGTACTTTAATGGCGACAGGTCTGTTCGTCCTCCGGTGCAAGCCGCCGTATACGATCCCAAACTGGCCAGACCCCAGCACCTCGTCGGGGTGGATGTGGTAGAGCTGCGCCATGTCCGTCACCCTCTCCTCCGCGCAGGCCACGCCCCCCTCCCCGCCGCCGGCCCCCGCGGCCCCGCCGTCAGCCCCGCCCTCGGCCCCGCTACTCCCCGACCCGCCATCCACTGGTACCCACAAACATAAACAGATGTGAGCATACTGAGATCTTATAACTATTTGTCCAAGGGACCGGCATTAAGTGACGAGTACCGCCGGGTCGAGTCGTTCTCATTTGTACCTGGTGTGTATTGAAATACATAAAGTAACATTTGGCGACATCGATACACAAGCGGCGAGGCACTGACTCCGTGTGAACTCTGGCAGTCTCCCGCTGGATCCAATGTTCTAAGCGCTTGAATACCTTGCCTTACCCCCATAGATGTGGTGAACCGTTCCCTCGGTAAAATCGAGCCCTAAGTGTTTAGGGCTCCCTCAATATCAGTAGAATTCATCTCTCGATCGAAAACGTATCAAACCAGACAAAGTGTCCTGTGTCTGTGACTGCGCGAGTGGCCCCGCATCTAATAACGTTTAGTTCGTTTACAAGTCCACTGACGGTTTCGCTCACGACTACATGTTGTAACAATTGTTAGTTAAATGAATTCACTTGTGCTGTCCACCATCATGGAAGAGTTCCCTCGCGTCCAGTGTCGAGTGTACGTACCCGCGTGATGTGCGTGACGCGTGTGGTGCGTCACGGGCATGAGCGCGTGACGCAGAGCGGTCTCCCAGGGGCGCGCGAGGTAGGCGCCGAGGCCGGAGGAGGGCACGGCGCCGCCCGGGCCTGCCTCCGCGCCCACCAGGTAGTCCACGTTGGCCGTGCGCAGCTCAAAGCAGTGCATCACCTCTGCACACAACAGGCCCGGTTATTGGACCATGATGCTTACACTGTACTCTCAGTAGCGCATATATTTTTATTATTTCACATGTTTTTTTTTATTGCTCGTGTAGGCAGACGAGCATATGCCCCACCTGATAGTGAGTGTTTACCGTCGTCCATGGACGTCAGCAATGTCAAGGGCAGAGCCAAGTTGCTGCCTAAGCACACGAGCTCAGGAGCATGTAACGAATATCCCTGAGACACAAAGTCAAGTACTCGTTCGCAAGACGTTGTGCGACGGCTACTCGCACCACAGACAAGAGCACGACCCTTCTTTAAGAGCTAGTTAACAGTGCACCCCGATGTGCCCCGGGTGTGGGACGGCTAGCGGAGCACATCATTTCTTCGAGTCCCAAGCAGGTACGCGGGTGAGCACGCCCGTAGAACATTATCGATTACAAACATCGAATTGTATTCGGTTCTTTAACTTCTGAACTAAGGAAGAACATGAACACCCTTTATTTGTCGATGTGATGAAAGTCAGTTTACAGACTGTCATTTGGAGGTTTAAATATTTGCAAAGCCACTTTCAAGATAATCAATGTCTGTTAAATTAAATCCTATAAGGAATAATCTAGTACTAGCGGCCCGCTCCGGCTCCGTTCGGATTCTTAACAAAAATTTCAACGATATTTGAAGTAGTTTTATTTTTTTAAATAAAATAACACTTATTGCAGCGTAACTATAATAGTTAGACATATGCTGTTGCGACACTTTTGTAAATAATAATGTGTTCTACAAAGTCATAGCACATTATATTATTCTATCATAAATAGTTTTCGCAAGGCACGCGATATAAAGAATATTTTAGGTATTTTTTTTACACCTTGGGTTACATTATTGGAGTTTTAGTAAGGATCCCTAAATTATTTCAAAAAAAGATTATAGCCTATGTCACTCGGGAATAGTGTAGCTTCCAAACAGTGAAAGAAATTTTCAAATCGTTTAGTAGTTTCAGAGCCTATTCAATACAAACACACAAACAAATCTTTCCTCTTTATAATATTAGTATAGATTTGAAAATTAAATCAACAGAAAATGTCAAGGCTATTCCCCTGCACGGAAGTGCCAAGAGAGTTACCTGACTGCGGCTGCCTGGCCGTGTCGATGGCCAGGATCTCATTGAGCGGTATCTCCTTGTAGTACTTGGTGCCCTGGTCCGATGTGAACAGGGTTATCGACTTGCTGTCCAGGCGCCAGTAGTGACGTCTCAGCTGTGACCAAACAGTCGCTATTCAACATGGAGTCATTGGCCGAGGGACCACTGTATCAGCTTCAATAATCTGACCACGTACCGAGTGAACACAAATATAATATTTCAGCGCTCAATACTTCTGAGAGAGAGAGATTCTAATTTTCGATTTCGTAATTTTACACATGCTGTAGGTTCGGTTAATGAAACGTTGCGTTCCCACGCAATTTTGGAACGAATAGGACATAAAATACTGTTTAAACTTTAGCAAAAACATATGAACTTTCTTTGTTTTAGTATTACTGGTAATAAACCACGTGTATTCATTTAACGCGACAATACGAGTTCAGTCGGTGTAACAAAACTTCTCAAATATCGATAGGGGAGACAAATATACAGGGCGTTCCAAATTTGCCTTAAATTTTGTAAAAACTAAAAGCTTTAAAAAATATGAATTATAGAAAATTATTATAAGGATTGACCGCGGCAAGTTCCAAAAACTTCGTGACGCTGGTGGAGAAAGGTATCTCACCGTCTTATCCTTATTAGTGAAATGAACAAGCCAGCCCTCCTTGAGCCATTGTCCCTCCCGTTTCTTGGTGTGCTTCACTGACTGCACTATCCTCATCAGCGGGATGTTCGCGCTGGGCGATGACGATGAACTGGAAATTTAAGAAAATCAGATCCGACTGTTTTGCATCACAGGAGAGCGTGTGTGTGTGTGAGACGGCAGCGGAGAAAAGGGAGGAGATACATCGAAAACTTTTATATTCTTCAAACGACTTGCCCCTGGTCTTACGTGACAATATGTGAGGCGTTCGCTCCTGGCCTTTTCATTTTTCATTATTATTATTATTTATCTGAATTGTATTTTTTTGACTTGTTTTTTCGTATACTGTAAATATGTTTTCTTATTAAAAAAAAAAAGAAAATATTTGAGAAAATCCAAAAAAAAAAAGCCCGCTGAGTTTGTTTCGCCGGTTCTTCTCAGGACTGTGGCTTTTTTTGGAACCGGTGGTAGAGTTAACATTGTTATTTGTATTTTGACATTCAACAAGTGTGTTTTTGATGACATCCAAGTTGAAATAAATGATTTTGAATTGAATTTGAACAGCAAAATCAAATGTTTGATTCATAATACACATGTGTTATTTAATATTTCATAAATTTCGGTGAATACTGCTGCAGTAGCTGAGTTTCTAATTCCATTTTTTTAACTTGCTAACTGCAGGAAGACGTATCAGTACACCCAAAATTATAAAAAAACCATCCACAAAGTTTTGTTCTTGGAGCTACATTCTATCTCGGATTACAATATTTATATTTCAAAATCCGTCATTGAATGATACCCATAGACACAGCTCACTGAGTTTCTCGCCGGATCTTCTCAGTGGGTCGCGTTTCCGATCCGGTGTTAGATTCTGCGAAGCACTGCTAGTGCTAGGGCCAGTGTTAACAACACTCCCGGTTTGAGCCCCGTGAGCTCACCAACTAGTTCGGTGAATCTAGAACAACCCCTCGAGGGTACTAGAATAGGAAGGAAAAAAAATTGAATGATTCTATATAAGGAACAATATTAGCAATAGACAGTATATATAAACAGTGCAGACAAAATAAAAACAACAAACGAGGACATTAGCACCCACACACGCCCCCCTCCCCCTCCCCCTCCCTCCACCCACCACGGGAGCACTGAGCGGCTGTCTGCGAGTGTCCCCCACGAGGCAAGGGTAATTGTTATGAATAATCCCAATTCTTCTTCATCTATGAAGTTACATTTCCAAACATTAACATAAATCAGTAGTCGATAATAAATTGTCGTTGTCGGACATCCGAGAATGCTAATGGGTTAGACAGCCGCTCAGCGCGAGCGCCGGTATTGTATGAACCTGCTGGGTCGGCTCGCCGAACGCTCCGGCAGTGTGTCACGTTGCGGTTCATCCGAATCCTCATCCCTTTGTCTTCGTAGTTGTACCTAATAAAATAAAAATACAAATGAAGTTCACAATCCGAAAGAAATGTATTTTGTCTAAAACAGGACATGTAGCCGTCATATATCCTTCGCTCTCTAGTAAAAGTAAAAAGAAAAATCTATACAAATATCCAGTTGCCGGTGAACTTTATAACGTTGTATGACCCGCTTTGAAACATAAGTAGGAAATGTACTTAAATACCACACAGAGAGAGATGAGATTGAGATGGGAATAGAGAGACTAATCACGGACCTCCTCATCCACGCTATTTCGATCGGCGTGATCAGGAGCTGCTTCCTCGTCAGACTCGTCCAGCAGTGGCGCTGTCTCCGATAGCTCACTGCCGGTCCCGCTGTCCGCTTCTCCTGAAAATATAATTACTCAGCTTTTGAATAATTATTATCATTTCAAGACCCCCGAGGACTTTGTGAATCGTTGTTCGAGACTGGATACTTATGACTTTGTACTCATAATTCTGAAAGTCTTAGATAGAAACTTGAAGTACATTGATAAGTGCTCAGGGTCACGATCAGACTACAAGCTTTTCTTGAAGCATAAATGTCTAGAAATAATCTTACCGTGCTGGTCCCGTATCTCCCCTCCACAATCCTTAGGCACGAAGGGCAGACACTTCCTGTGCGCATTGTAATGACAATCTCGACACTGAAGACCTTGCTTGAACAGTCCTCGAAGTAGTTTCTTGCAATGGCGACAAACCGTAGGCCGGGTGTACGTGTGGACTTCGAAGGTATGGGGAATGCCGAGGGAGCTGCCTTGGCCCAGAGGCCAGACCACACGAGAAGGAGATTTGCTTCTTTTGTTTACCACCTGTCCGAATGATATTGTATTAAGCTACAGAACCTACTCGGTAATTGGCCAGATACTGGCTGGAGTACAGGGGCGTCGCAATTTGAGTGACTCCACACGCCCTGAAACGTGAGGTCATAGTCTTAGGTGTATTATACGACGGCCGCTTTAGCTTTCGAGTCGGAATTTATATGTCCGGTCTATTTTATATCTGGTCTTTTCCTAGTAGAATACACAGGGTTCCCAATACGTCTTACTGTGAGTGAATAGTTTATCCAACCGTCTTCGTTTTTTGGAACGGCTCTCGATCCTCCTAACCTCAGTAGATTTTTTTTCGTACCTAAGCTGGTGCCTTTAGAGACTATGCCAGCGTAACCGAGCGAATAGGTGAGCTCACGGGGATTTAGCCTGACATTGCTAAAACTAGCTCTAGCAAGAGCAGTGCTTCACACAATCTACCACCGGATCAAAAACACGGCTCACTGAGAAGATCCGACGAGAAACCCCGTGGGCTGTGTCTGTGGGCCTCAGTAGAGATATCCAAAGATTGTGTTTAGCAGCCTACGAGCTTGGCTTTTGCGAGTATCGTTTTGTTGTCAATGGAGTAAAGGCTTCCATTGACCTCGGAGACCCACGGGCTAGGGACCGACGCGGTCCGGTGTTCAGAGCCTTCCAACTTCAGTCGTACAATTCAAAAAAATGCGTGTGTGTGTGTGTGAGTGCAAGTCACACACGGTAGAAGTGAAACTTATAAAATATAAAAGTAATCGCAAGGGTCAACCACTCCGGAGTGCAATGGATCAGCTGCACCCCGGGGGAACCGCCTGCATGATCACGGTATCCCGACGCCAGGTAGGTATGCTTTAGCGAGAGAAATACGAGAACGTCTATCAACTGTGTAACATCTCGTCTCGGCGATTCAGGAATTGTTGAATTTAAGTGCAGCGATATCTGTTGATAACAAACTAAATAGAAATAAAATAAACATGGCGCGTAACGGAAGAAATTAAGATGGCGCGTAACCTAAAAACGTTACATACATTTTTTCCTCCCTACGTCGATAAAGAAGTTTCACTTAAAAAAGCATTTTTTTATTTCATTAAATTGAGCTCATAAAAACCCACGTGTCATGTGCAGGTTACTGAAGTGACTGATTTTTGTTACATGTATCTAGTATAATGTTGTTCCCATTTTTTATATTCCCATTTTATAATGTCGGTGCCCGCCTCGGTGTGAGGTCGAAATGCTCGCTTAGGAATAACCTACCCTTCTTAACTGCTGCGCATGTTGGCTTGGCGGTAGGGATGGGCATTTCTTTAGCGTATTCGGTCTATTTAGTGAGAAGGATGAGAAAGGCCCTCAATTCCAAAACATGTACACTGCAATGAAGCCGCGCACTCAATGTGATCGAACGTAAAAAGATATATAACTTTTTTTATGAAGGAGGGATTACCGGTGGCCCGGAGGCCTTTCCAGTTTCACCAGGACAGGTGGGCGAGCAAAGACTCAGCTAGGAGGGGTGAGATTTGCTAACAGCTGCCCGAGCGCCTCCGAAAGAGAACTAACAACTCAAGGACATCTGCTTTGCGAATGTGTCTACTACCGGGCCGGAATCGCGATCCGCTGAGAAGATCCGGCGAGAAACTCGGCAGGCTTATGGGTTAGGTTGCACGTCGAATTCTTCTTCGAGTTCGACGAGTACGGTTACCAGAGTCCCTAAGCCTGCTCCTAGTGTTAGAGCTGAAGGCGTTTAATGCAAGACTTATTGTATTTGATGGGTCCGTAAAGACGTGTAAATTACAACTGCACAGATGACACGTCCCTCCCCGCCACTAGTTCGATTGAGCTCTTCTGTGGATCTCATCGTGCATTAGATTTATTGTATTGTAATAGGCAGAAATTGAACAGCTATGTACAATTTCCTCTTTGGTTTGTCAACCGACTATCTTTTCTTTTTTTTGTTGATTTGATGTTAGTATCCGTTGACGGGCTCTTTTGAAAAAAAATTGGCTTTTTTTTTCAATTACAGCTCCTTGTTTCATATGTAAATATGTTCAGTACCCACGACACAGTACAAAACTGCTTCGGCTGCGGTACGCTTGGGGCTCTAACTGTTCATAGGACCCTTAAAATGAGATGGCTGAAGTCCACAAAAGGTTACTATCGGCTGGATATTAGCAGTGGTCCGACAAAGTCAGTTTCAATGAAATGGGATATTCAAAACAATTATAGTAATATTTTGGATATTCGATGATGGGTACCATGGATTTTCTAAATAAAACTCAAAAGAATGTAAGGTAAGATTTATTCATTTATAAAAGTATATCTGTCATTAAATTAAAACAATGTATCTAAAAACCTATGTTACCCAACACCCGTATTTAAAAATACTTATTAAATTTTTAAATAAACTTAGGGCGGTCACATACGTATACTGTATTTTAATTTAGGAAAACTTTTCATTTATTTTATTTTTAGCTTTTCAATAAACAGGCGAATAATTGATGTAATTTAACATACTTTTTTACAATGTAAAGTACTCGGAGAGGAGAGTTGCGCCCTACCACATCTTGAATGGTCACTGTCGCTAATGGAAGTCACTTGCTACCTATGAGAAAATTTATCAGACCCATCTGAGTAGTTACAGGTTGAAGCATCGCGGGAACACTAAAGAGTTCATTGGCCTCTTTTACCTGAGACGAAGGGATCGTCTTAAATATGAATCCTGGAGGACTTCCCTTGGAACCAGCGGGACGACACAAACTGAGGTGAACTTTCTCTGTAGATCCAAAGATTCAACCCGTTGTTTAATCAATTGGCTTGAATCTGTGTACGATTGTAAGGTTGGAAATTTTCTGCCATAGTACTATTACAGTACGACAGATGGCGCTCGACTGGTTTTAATAAACTTTTTATTACATAGAGCGACAGTCGCAGTGTTTTATTAGTGTGTAGTATTATTAGTGGGGTTCACTAGTGTCATTAGGCAAGTATTGAAAATTTATGAATATTTATATTTTTATACCGAATCAGATCATAATTTCAGAACAGTTTATTATACATAAATCAATACTCAATACAGTGCGTAATTTGCTCAGGTAGGGCCAAGCGTGTTCGTGTTAAAATATAACAAACCTTTGCCTAAATTGTATTCACTCGTAATCATTAAAATAAAAGTTATAGAAATCATGTGTTTTTGCTTTAAAAATAGATCGAAAACGTATGTATATGACCGCCCTAATTACAATAACAATATTGCTAAGAGATTAAACATATTTGAGATTAATATAATATATGTGAGACTCAGTTATCACTTAATCAGTTATTAATTCTAAAACTAGATCATTGATTAAATCATTGAATTAACTCTTAAATAATTGAAATTCGTTTTAAACAACAAAAAACAAATCGAAAATACATTTTTAGTTTTTATACTTTTAGGCTGCGGGCTGATAGAAAATAGAATAAAATACTTTTAGTTGCATTGGAATAACAATGGCAATTGTGTTATTTGTGCGTCAGCTAAAGATCAGCCAGTCATTACCAACGATCTGATAGCATGTCGATGTACCGCGGTGAGTTTTGCAAACTCTCATGTCCTGTTGCTGATCAATTCTCAATAGCTACCAAAGCAATAAAGCTAAGTTTCTAATCTGTCGCTAGATTGGTTTGTTTGAGAAACATAAAATCAGTGATAATATTTTAACTATACTGAGTGTAACTATACTGAGATCTTAGTACTTATATCTCAAGGTGGGTGGCGCATTTACGTTGTAGATGTGTATGGGCTCCAGTACCACTTAACAGCAGGTGGGCTGTGAGTCCACCCATCTAAGCAATAAATAATAATATATAATTTATATTCAGTTAAACATAACTACTGAACCATGCATCCGATTGACTTGAAACTTAGTACCTATCCATGTAGAAAATACATGTACTTAATGGATAGGCTGATATTTATATGAGTGTTGGACTCCCCACACCAGTTGCGGGGGCGATAATGATGAGATTCTTTGTAGGGGTGAGAAATTATAATGTTAATTTTAAATGCCCCGCGAAGCGGACGGGTACATACAGCTAGTACTATATATAACCATTGACATGGATTTGAAAAGATTCCAACAAGGCTGTTTTGCTGTCTCTCGCGCGTGGTTATTGCGCGTTAGTTTGTTGCTTCCCTGGGACTCCAGCGCGTTTCAGGGCTATGAACATTTTGTACGTCATGGTGTAGATAGTGAACTCGGCAACAGAGACAAACACTGCAGATTCATTATCTCGCATTCAAATTAAATTAAAAAATCGTATTAAATGCTCTTTAATTATTTATCTTTAATTATCACGGTGCTCTAGGTATATGAACGTTATTACACAATCATCACAATTATTTATTGCAACTATAAAACTTTAAACTGCCAAACAATTTAATATCCACGTTCGTTTTGATTCTTTATAAATATGTAATGTCATGAGCATAATATATTTTCTTAGTCTCGTTTTGACTCGCTCCTGACGATGTACAAAGACAAAAGTTTATGATTGATGAGTTTTTAGGGAGACGGATTTGTAGATTCCCAACATCCTACCCCTAGTAGGCATCCTACCGCAGTTTGCCCGCGATTCTGACAAGATTGGGGGAGCTTAGCATCTCACACAACGAAGTCGTGGGCTCGTCGGACACAAATATAAAAAAATATGCTTAGATGGGTGGACGAGCTCACGGCCCACCTGGTGTTTAGTGCTTACCGGATCCCATAGACATCTACAACGTAAATGACGCAACCCACCTTGAGATATGAGGTCTCAGTATAGTTACAACGGCTTCAAACCGAAATGCATTACTGCTTCACGGCTGAAATAGGCAGGGTGGCGGTACCTACCCGTGCGGACTCACAACACGTCCTACCACCAGTAACAACTCAACACAAGTTTAAAGCAATTCGTGATGTAAAACAAGTGATCAAAACGCAAGTTAGCAAAGTCAAGTAACAAAGCTAAGTAGCGTTAATTCCCTCGCGGTGTGTAGACTGATTTAATACCAAAAGGTATTGAGTCCCTGTTAAGTCTCACTCTGTGACTAACTTCGACAATTCCGTGTAATAATTTGTCGAATAACAAATAAACGATTGCCGGGCCTAAACTCCCACCGAAGTCGTGGTGGCCTAGAGGGTACGGCGCCCGGTGCAGGCGTACTGAGCGACGCGACTGGGCCGGTTTTCGAAGCCCGCTTTTTCTAATAAAATACGTACTCAATAAACGTTCACGATTGACGATCCACGGTGAAGGAATAACATCGCGTCATAAAAATCAAACTCGTAAAAATTATAAAAACGATGTCTATTATTGCCATGAAGTAGTTATGTATTTCGGTTAGAAGGGTGGAACTGTCCCTACGCTACAGAGTTGAGACTTGTCCATGGGCACCGGTAACCCCTTATCACGAGATCTACCTTGAGCACCGTGTGACCTATGCAATAAAAAAAAGTACTTCTAATTCATTGACATTTATTTTAATGAAAGTGTCTGGAAAAAGAGACGCCGTCCCAGAGCAAATTAGCATCGTTCAGTAGAGCAGGAACTAGGCAGCTTGGGCATGACGTGGGGGGATGCAGAACAGACTTCCCGGGAACGATGTAAATGGAAGAATTTGATTCGAGCCCTACACCCCAGCAGAGCGTAATAGGAAAGAGAAAAGGAGAAGACATGTTTTCAGTATCAACCACCATTTGTACCGGAGAGAACGATGTAAAGCCGGTATACTGTTGACTCGACCCTATAATGTACGCCAAAGAGACCAACAACTACTACATTAAATTACTACTGTTTTTGTCATATCAACATATTAAAATATATATCATAATACTTTTATGACTTATAAATTAATTAATCATTAAATTCTAAGCTCGCAAAGAAGTCATTTAATGATTTTTTTGCGACATTGGATGTTATAGTTCATACGACCACATATAGTAGATTTTTTTTTATATGACATACCTAATTATAGTTTAACAAAATCTCATTCCTTTACTGAACAGGGCAACGCCTGTCGCTCACAGCAACTACTAATTATGACATAAATATTGTAATACGAATCACTGGACAGAGGAGAGATCATTTTTGATTCCATTATGACATTATGGTACTAAAGACTAGTATTTATCAAAGAGTTCAGATTTTAAATGTAATGAAAATAAATGGTTCTAGTTTTTCTGCAAGTTGACATTAGCGGCCCGAAGATATCGGCTCCAATCAATTGTTCCCGGTGACGAGATCAGCGAGGCGCCTTACCAGCGAGTCGTCGTGCGAGGCGTGGCTGTGCTGCGAGGAGCGCGACGGGCTGCGGGGGGCGGCGGCGGAGGGGCGCCGCGTGCTGCCCGCGCCCCCCGCACCGCCCGCCGCCCCGCCCGCGCACGCCGACGCGCAGTTCGACGGAACCTTCACCGCGCAACGCTTGTGGTAGTTTAGCCCACAACCTGGAACGTTTCAGATCACTATTTGACCACAGCTTGCTACACTAACAACGCATGTTGTGATTTAAGGGCCTGTGCACACCACGTTTTTTAAACGCGCGTCGACGGCGCGCTTTTATCCCACTGAATGGTTTCTTGTCGTTTGTATCTATACAAACGCGATGCTAACGCGCATGTGTATCGATACAAACGCGCGTTAGCATCGCGTCTGTATCGATTCAAACACCTATTTGAATTTATACAGGTGTGCGAAGGTCCAGCTGCGTCTGACTTGCGTGCGTATCGCATCTGTATCGCTACGAACGTGCGTCGACGGCGCGTTTAAAAAGCGTGGTGTGCACAGGCCCTAAAACTCTACGAAATAAATGACACCTGAAATGCGACACTAAAAAGAGACAAACATATACAACTATAGAACTTACTCTGCGAGCGAACGACACGGAAATTTTCACATGTTTCACTTTTACCGCATTTGAGCTGCCTACGTGTTTATTTTTTATATTATATGGATAAACGACCTAACAGCCTGCTTGATGTTAAGTGATTGCTGGAAACCATAGATATTGCAACGTGAATGACGCCACTCATCTTGAGACATGAGGTTGAACTATTCGCGTTGACAAACTGGAGACCGCGTGTTCCATTATTACTTTGCTATTGACATTGCGTCGTCCACCGATGTGACAAGTAAAACGATTATAAGTGGCCTTGTGTTTTCGTTCGCGCTCCCTCAGCCCGCGCGTCGTATGTTGTCTGCACGTCAGGAAAATACTGTCCACGTACGACAGATGGCACTGTAGTCGCTTCAAAAAACTGACGTGTTTCTTTATGATCACCACAACATGACCTACGTTCAATGGTGTCAAATAAAAACTAACTTCAATTCCTTTTGAGTTAATACTAACTAGCAATCAGTTTGAATGTGTTTGGCAGGCCATAAGCAAATCTTTCTTGTCGAATAAGTGTCGTTTAAGCCGGTGCCCGGGACGGACATATGTGTACAACGCACCTTCACACTTGAGTCCTTGTCGCACGAGACCGAAGAGCATCTCCCCGCAGAAGTCGCAGAAGGTCGGCGCCTTGTACGAGTGCACGGCGAGCGTGTGGGGCCGCATCAGTGGCAGACTCTCCGTGCCGACGTCGCATATTAGCGCTGACAAAATACACATCAATATATCGAGTTTCTAATTTACAACAGTTTTTTTTTTATTTTTTTTATTGCTTAATTTGGTGGACGAGCTCACAGCCCACCTGGTGTTAAGTGGTTACTGGAGCCCATAGACATCTACAGCGTAAATGCGCCACCCACCTCGAGATATAAGTTCTAAGATCTCAGTATAGTTACAACGGCTGCCCCACCCTTCGAACCGAAACGCATTACTGCTTCACGGCGGAAATAGGTGTGGTGGTGGTACCTACCCGTGCGGACTCCCAAGAGGTCCTACCACCAGTGATTACGCAAATTATAATTTTGCGGGTTTGATTTTTATTACACGATGTTATTCCTTCACCGTGGAAGTCAATCGTGAACATTTGTTGAGTACGTATTTCATTAGAAAAATTGGTACCCGCCTGCGGGATTCGAACACCGGTGCATCGCTACATACGAATGCACCAGACGTCTTATCCTTAAGGCCACAACGACTTCAAAACTTTTGCTACTTTTATTTAGAGAACAAGATAATCCCCGTGCTAGTACTAAGATTTTCTCATCGTTCATTCATAGCAAGCATAGAGTCTCCTGTGCTGCTGGTGTACCAGACGTCCATCCGTGACTTTAGTCACTCACATGCCTGTTTACCTTCAAAAGTCCAAAACAATATTCAAGACCAGATACTGCTGTTGTTAAGAAATTCCCAACTAAATGATTTCCAATTTGTTTATTGCATTTAAATCCGTGGGTTTTTCCGTTTTGTTTTTGTAAAACACTTTTTTCATAGTGATTACTGTCATATCTAGGTAATTAAAATCGTTATCAAGAGTCTCTGAATACCTCTCGCTGATGTAAGACCTCACAGTTAAGTTTTAAGACGTTACAATTAGTTCTACTCACGGTTAGCTGTGAGCACGATCTCCACGAGGGTCTCGTCCACGACGTCTGTCCCGGAGTTGAGGAGTTGGAGAACGTTGGGCGAACAGTAATCGTGTCTGAACAATAGGATCCGATCCGCTAGACGATTCAGACCATTGTCCGGGATCTGAATTAGATAGAATGGATCTCAATGATTGACGATAGCTAGGTAGGTAGGTTTTAGGTGGCTAAATAAGGTGAGATTATTGGGAAGTAAAGGGACGATATCTCTATTTCCTGCTCATGTATTTTTTAACTGCTTAGATTGGTGGATGAGCTTACGGTCCCCTGGTGTTAACTGGTTACCGAAGCCCATAGACACCTACCTACAACACAACGGCTGCCCTACCCTTCGAACCGAAACGCATTACTGCTTCATAGCAGATATAGACAGGGTGGTGGTATCAAACCGTGCGAACCCACAGCACGCCCGACCACCATTAGCTATATACACCTCTTACAGTTCTCTAGAAATAGGATTTATAAGAAAGAAGATTTATCCCGATCTATTGTTTATAACCACGGCAGAATCGTGTCCGAATGAATGGGCAACATAAATGGCATGAAGACAGAAGACCAGGCGTCGAGCTCAAGTGGCTAGGAGGCGGTGAATGAGATAGAATACCTTTTCGTGGACGAATTTGACTGCTAGCTCCTTGAGGTGTGCCAGCGTGAGGAGATGCGCTGGCGCCGAGACCGCGTCCCGGAGCACTCCCAGCTGGAACATGAACGTCACCTCGTCCTCCATCGCGCCTCCAGCCGCCTGAAATAATTATCATTAGCCGTGAGTGCTTCAAGACCGGAATACAGTTCTAATTGCTTTCCTACATCTAGTTGTAGGAAAGCAATTAGAACTGTATTCCGGTCTTGTTTGTACATCATGATGATCTTTGTTCTTACATCTGTTTGAGGTGGTACCATCAGCTCGTTTTTACCATCGCACCGCCTGCCACCGGAGTAGAGTTCATCCATACAGCCTGGAGCCACTACGTTCATCTACAGTGCGTTTCCAGAGATATTTTATGCCACGTACCACCCTGCTTTGGAATGAGCTCCCCTCCACGGTGTTTCCCGAACATTATGACATGTCCTTCTTCAAACGAGGCTTGTGGAGAGTATTAAACGGTAGGCAGCGACATAGCTCTGCCCTTGGCACTGATGTTGTCCGTGAGCAACGGCAAACACTCACCATCAGGTAGACCGTATGCACGTCTGCCTATACGGCAATAATAAAAAAAACTTATTTGCAATAAATAAACATAAGAGATTTATCCCATTTATATGTATGTTTTATATAGTAGAATACTTTATTGTGTACAAGGCGCACACGCACGCAGCGCTCTCGATAACGATGCTAGGTGATGTTTGTATTGGTGATGCATAAAACGATCACACTAAATAAATCATTTCACGGAATATGAACTTATTAAATCACCCTGTACTTCTGCTTAATTTCTTTCAAGTCCCAAGGTGGGACAGAGATCTCCTTACACCCTGTACCTATGTGTAGATACGGGCAGCACTGGGTATAGTCTGAGTGTTTAAGTTGATCAAATCAAAGAGGGGCTTTTCTTTAAGCAAAGGGCACAGCTACAAATAGAAAAATAATATATTTGTAGGAACTATGTAATGACAAACTGACTAATTAATGTATTCCACATACATAACATATGTTTATACAAATGTTTCATTGCTAGCCTTATCGATTTTAACGCCTATATGCTTTCGATGGATATCACTGAGGTGCCTTGTATGCTTTTACTTATTGATAAAGTGATTAAGGTTCATTTTGGAATTAAATACCGAAGACGTTTCCGGAATAAGAAAAGCTTTATTGAGTTGGAGAGAACGAATTTTGCTGGCGAGTCCCGGAGTGTTTGGCCTTATGACTTAGTCTGGGACGAACAGACGCTTCATGCCGCTAGAGATCCAGTAAGCACCATTGAATAAGCACAAACATTTTGACATTCATTACACTACAAACAAGTAACCGCTTTATTTATTACTAGCGACCCGCCCTCGCTTCGCTTCGGAAACTGTAATTTATTATTGATTTCTCGACTATTTACCTAATGAATGTTATTATACATATAAACCTTCCTCTTCAATCACTCTATCTATTAAAAAAACCGCATCAAAATCCGCTGCGTAGTTTTAAAGATTTAAGCATACATAGGGACAGACAGATATAGGCACAGAGAATGCGACTTTGTTTTATACTATGTAGTGAAACAGCAAATAGCGCGATTTTCATTTTGTGTAAGGTGGTTTAAATATGTCCAGGAGCTCCACTGCTCACCCCTGTCGTTCACAGATAAACATAGACGAATTGTATTTTGGTTTATTTGCCACTGTACAAATCCTTATCGTCCGATTACGCGGACGACCACCCTTGGTCGGCAGAAACCGGTTTTTATCTGTTGCAATGGATTTTCCTTAAGCTACTATCTTTGCCAAAAAGTACCCGAAGCTGTTATCAGCCGAAAACATTTTTTGAACGTTTGGGTGAGAGTAATCGAACAGGTTAAATAGCAATTGCGCAATTTCGTATGTCTAGGTCACAGAATGATATCGGTTTGTCTTTTATTAGCATTCATTTGAAAAACTTGATTTCGTTAACGGACTAATGATGACAATAACCGTAGTCACTGACGCTTAATATTCTTAATTATCTTTTGTTTTGATATCGACACTAATGTCAACAGTTAAACAAAAAAAGGTACTGAACTATTATGGGTTGTTTACTTTACGAAGGGTACCCTAACCGGGAAAAAACATCCGTAACGTAAGATTTTTATTATTTATGTATAGTCTTAGTATGATGGCTATACAGTGTCTAATGTATAGTCTACGTGATGACGGTTATTATTATTATTCATATAAATAGCTGTGTCTTTGTATAATATTATTATTATATATTTTTTATAAATCATTATGCATAAAATAAAGTTGATAACTTTGTAAAGTAGCTTTTTTTTATCAATAAAAAAATCATAATAAAAAATGTATACCCGAATAATTATTTTCTTTATACCTCGAACAGAACTTAAAATTAATATTTTTATAATAAGGAACTTCGTTCCTATCCGGTGTCCCGCGACACCACACATCTTTTTTAATGTATAGGTAATTTAATTTAAGTTCCGAATACGGTTTTGAGAAGCATAAATTGTAATTTATTTAAATCATACAACAATCACAGATAATTCCAGGTTTCGAATCACAACGATACAAAAGAAGTTTTCACTTCAAAAAAAAAAACAAAAAACTATTAATTTAATTATTTTTATTAATTATTTAATTTATTAACTCTCTCCAGCAGGTACAACACTCGGTTTGCCGTCGATAACATTAATAACATTCCAATATTATTTATTAACCTATCCATGAACCGTCGCATCGAGGCACGTGGAACCTGAACGATATCGGACGTGTTTACTTCGTCTCCGCAAATAGGGACAGCGAAACGACGCGTGTAACGACTATAAGAAACATTTACAAAACAATTAAGCTCAGGGAACATCGGCTAAACGTTCAAATGTATATTTGTGGTCCAAACTTCAAGACACCTTACTGGTGGTAGGACCTCTTGTGAGTCCGCGCGGGTAGGTACCACCACCCTGCTTATTTTTGCTGTGAAGCAGTAATGCGTTTCGTTTTGGGAGGGTGGGGCAGCCGTTGTAACTGTGCTTGAGACCTTAGAACTTATATCTCAGGGTGGGTGGCGCATTTGCGTCGTAGATGGCTGTGGGCTCCAGTAACCACTTAACACCAGGTGGGCTGTGAGCTAGTCCACCCATCTAAGCTATAAAAAATAAAAAAACACCCACTACAGCTACAAGTCTTTCTATAGGCAGCAATATCTGCAGTCACACATCACTTTACAAACACATTTTTTATATATCTTTGACGTAGACGACTGAACGAGCTGATGGACCAGTTGTTGTAAAGTGCGTATGGAAGTTGCGATTTCAACAAGGGCATAAGCTGCTCGATACCTTTACGCCGGGCATCTTATTATTTAGTCCACGACTTCTCTATTTTCCTAGATCCCTAGATTCCCTAGATATTTTTCTAGGTCATTAATATTTTGAAATTAGGTATCGAATTGAAAAAAAGAGCCCACTTCGCCACGACCCTAAGTTTGGTCTTTGCATATAATAACAACTAGCTTTTGCCCGCGTCTTCGTCCGCATGGAATAGCTACTTTGGCATAACTCTAAATTTTACCCGCGACTTCATTTACGTAGAAAGTGAAAATATTTTTGAATAATAGAATGTTAAGGAGCTATTTAAGGTACCAAAATCACGCTTTTTAACCGACTTCAAAAGAGGAGGCTATCAATTCGACCACCATTTTTTATTTATGTATGTTCACCGATTTCTCGAGAATGCTTGAATCGATTTTGAACATTCTCTTTTCTAATTTTCGTTCGAAAGGGTAAACTTCCCGAATTGTCCTGTAATCATCAAGATCTGATGATGGGATCCAGCGTCCTACCTTACTGCTGAAAAGCATTTACGCGTTTTGACTTTGAGAATAGCACACCCGCTATATAAACATGGCCTCGGGTCCTGCGGCGGTCTTGACACGGCGCCTGTCCTTATCTCCACTCCTGCCACTTAATGCCAATAGTTATTTTGAGATAGTGTTTATTGTAATGCATGTCCTTATGCGAATTGCGTCGCGGTACGTTATCAATACATAAATAAATTGATTATTGAAAATATTTACGACGCTATAATTAGCCGTGACCGATAGTGGAGATGGCCGGACGCCATGGAGTCGTAGACGTCATCGAAGACGCGGTGCTCAAGATATTGAGAGAACATTGCTCTGATGTTAAGTGATTACCGGAGTACGTAGTCGTTTCGAAGTCGTCGTGGCCTAAAGGATAAGACGTCCGGTGCACTCGTGTTGAAGCGATGCACCGGTGTTCGAATCTCAGGCGGGTACCAATTTTTCTAATGAAACACGTACTCAACAAATGTTCACGATTGGCTTCCACGGTGAAGGAATAACATCGTGTGATAAAAATGAAACCCGCTAAATAATAATTTGCGTAATTACTGGTGGTAGGACCTCTTGTGAGTCCGCGCGGATAGGTACCACCACCCTGCCTATTTCTGCCGTGAAGCACTAATGCGTTTCGGTTTGAAGGGTGGGGCAGCCGTTGTAACTATACTGAGACCTTAGAACTTATATCAGCTCAAGGTGGGTGGCGCATTTATGTTGATGATGTCTATGGGCTCCGTCGCTTGGCACCGGGTGGGCTGTGAGCAAGTCCACCCATCTAGGCAATAAAAAAACGTAGACATAAGAATGCGAAGATTGTTACCCAACATGAGACATGACTTCGAAGTCTCAAACGCATTGTCTGACGATCGACTCACCGTTCAAACCAGAATACATGACGATTTTGCGACAGAAATACATAAAGTTTTGCTACCGATCCGCGCGGGTTTACAATATGCCCAATCGACGGAAAACCGTAAAAAAATTACGGGTTTGCTTTATTTGTTATTCCTTAAGACGATGAATACGGGCTTCATACATCATTGCATCGAGCATCGGGAGTATTATCCTAGTCCTTGCTGTCAGTAATGTACTGAAGTTGTTGATAATGCGACGGGACAGTGCGAGTGGCGGTGAATGATCTTGATCGTTACTAATGTACGCCACATAGCATTAGAATATAAGAGGATCTTACTCCGGCCGTCTGTAAGGTTGTTAATGAGAAACACAGCAGAAAGCGTCCGCGGCTGTGTGGTCGTCGTTTTTAATATGCTTTTATTAGCTTCAGACGTATGTAGTTAGTAAGTAACGGAATCTTTGAACATGATTTTGACCCCCTTCAAAACGTCGGATTAACTCGAAATTTGGTATACTTGTTAATAAGGACAGATGATAATTCAATATTAAAATAAAAAAATAACAAATAAATTGAAAAAATTGAAATTCAACTAAAAAGAGAAAAATAAAGAATAGTTTAAAAAACTAACAAAATACCCTTTTATAGAATAGGGATGCTTGGTATCAGTACTTATAAATATTTTATAAACAGATATGAGTAGAAGGGTTATTTTGATGATATCCGGAAAAGCACCCCACGTTTTTTTTACAATAAAATATTTTTTTCTTATACTATTTTTAATTCAAATTTATTAAAATTTATTTTCTATTTTTAGTTGGATTTTCTATAAAATCGTGTTTTGTTAGTTTTTTAAAACTATTATTTATTATACACAGAAAGACATGTATTTACTTCTTCCTTATCAGACTTACTTAAGCGACGGGACAAGCTCATGGCCTAAAGAATAAGACATCCTATACATTCGTATCGAGCGATGCACAGGTGTTCGAATCCCGCAGGCGAGTACCAATTTTTCTAATGAAATACGTACGATAGACTTCCACGGTGAAGGAATAACATTGTGTAATAAAAATAAAACCCGCAAAATTATCATTTGCGTAATTACTGATGGTAGGACCTTTTGAAGGGTGGGGCAGCCGTTGTACTGTAAAAACGGAGACCTTAGAACTCATATCTCGAGGTGGGTGGCAGAATTTACGTCCCATGATCTGTAAGCGGAGTAAAATGTCCCTTCGGAACAAGGTGACACTTTACAAAACTTGCACAAGGCCCGTCATGACTTACGCGAGTGTGGTGTTCGCTCACGCGGCCCGCACTCACATAGACACACTCCAATCCCTACAATCCCGCTTTTGCAGGTTAGCCGTCGGGGCTCCGTGGTTCGTGAGGAACATCGACTTACACGATGACCTGGGCCTCGAATCGATCCGCAAACACATGAAGTTAGTGTCGGAACGTTACTTTGATAAGGCTATGCGTCATGATAATCGCCTTATCGTTGCCGCCGCTGACTACTCCCCGAATCCTGATCACGCAGGAGCAAGTCACCGTCGTCGCCCTAGACACGTCTTTACGGATCCATCAGATCCAATAATTCTTGCATTACATACCTTCAGCTCTAACACTAGGAGCAGGCTGAGGAACCCCGGTAACCGTACTCGTCGAACTCGACAAAGAGGTCGACGTGCCACCTAACCCATGCATCAGCCCGCTGAGTTTCTCGCCGGATCTTCTCAGCGGGTCGCGATTCCGATCCGGTAGTAGATTCATTCGCGAAGCAATTGCTCTTGAGTTGTTAGGTCTCCTTCGGAGGCGCTCTAGTAGTTGTTAGCAAATCCCACCCCTCCTGGCTGAGCTTTTGCTCGCCCATCTGTCCTGGTGGAGCTGGAAAGGCCTCCGGGCCACCAGTAATCTTTCAATCATAAAAAAAAAGAATTTACCTTGTAGATGTCTATAGGCTCCGGTAACCACTTAACACCAGGTGAGCCGTGAGCTCGTCCACCCATCTGATCAATAAAATAAAAAAAAGAGCTTGTTATCTATTATTCGTTTCGTTCTTTAACCACTTCTGTTTAAAATACTAATCTTTAACCGGCTTTCTTGTACCGTTATCTTTTATACTATTTATCTATCACGTTACGTTCTCGAGACTAGGAATGAAGAAGGTGGCCGCTTAACACCAAGGGGACTGTGAGAGCTTCTGCTTCTGCTCACTCTGTAGTTTTTTAATCTTTATATATACCTAGTCAGGTCATAAGTATTGTCACACAGTAAAAACTTTTCTTTTAGAATGCTGGCCACAAAAAAGTTTATTGAATTCGAATTTCGAATTGTTCATGAAAAAAAAAAATGTATACTTTTAGAATTTTACTCATTTTTAAATATGGAGTGGACGCTTAAAGAAGACCGTGTTGCAGTTATTGCGTTGCATCGTTGCGGTTACGCGCCAATTCAAATTTTTAACATACTTAAAAAATTTAATATAACCAAAAGATTCGTTTATCGTACCATCAAACGATACAATGAAGACTCTAGTGTAGATGACAGGTCAAGAAGTGGTCGCCCTCGGTCTGTTAGGACTCCTCCTCCTTGCGTCGGTTTCCTCATTACTGAGGGTCGTGGTCATGGCCTTGAAACAGATTGTTTTTTATAGTGCACCGCCAGCTGTTCCTATCTGCAGCTGAGTGCAGAGCATCGTGCACTGTGGTATCCAGGGCTGCACGAATCTGGTCCGTCCAACGGGTCGGGTTCCTGCCTCTTAGTCGCTTGCCCTCGACCTTTCCAGTGACCATCAATTTCTCTAAGTTGTCACTGTCTTTCCTTGCGATGTGGCCAAAGTATTCAAGAATCCTTTGCATGCAAATGGTGGAGAGTCTAGTCCGGATCTTCAACTGAGCTAGGATGGATAAATTGGTGCGGCGTGCGGTCCAGGGAATATCCAACATCCTCCTCCAGCACCACATTTCGAAGGCATCAATCCGATTGCGGTCAGCTTTCTTTATAGTCCATGTCTCTGCTCCGTATATGAATATTGAAAACACTAGTGTGCAGACTAGGTTGCTCTTGGTGTTCATAGAGATATTTTTGTCCTTCCATATTTTGTCCAGCTGAGACATGGCACCTTTTGCCATCCCAATTCGTCTACGAATTTCCGGTTCACAAGAGCCATTGTTGCTGATGTTGGAGCCCAGGTAAACAAAGTTGTCCGTTACTTCTAAATTAAGTGTACCGCTGAGCTCCAGTCTGCCTGTGCGATCAACGATCATGACCTTTGTTTTAGATCTGTTTATCGCGAGTCCGAGGTCTTTGCTAATGCGCTCCATCCTGTCCAAGAACTTGCTCATCTCGATTTCGCTGGCTGCCAGGAGAGTGGTGTCGTCAGCGTAGCGTAAGTTAGAGATTTTACAGCCTCCGACGGTAATACCACCATCCCATCCATCGCATGTTTTCCTGACGATGTATTCGCCGTAAATATTGAACAGGATGGGTGACAGGATGCAGCCCTGCCGCACGCCCTTGTGAAATTTGAACGAGTCAGATGCAGTCCTATCGATTCTCACTACTCCCTGGCTGTTGTAGTATAATGACTGAAGGAGTGCAGTAAGGTGGCGAGGGACCCCCAACTCTGTGAGGACATCCCACAAGCAGTTCCAGTCAACACAGTCAAAAGCCTTACTATAGTCAACGAAACATATGATTACCGGCGTGTCGAATTCGTAGCACTTTTCCACAATCTGTCTCACGTTCAGTATTTGCTCCCTCGTGCCCTTGCCTTTTACAAATCCAGCTTGTTCCTGCGGGATCTGCCAGTCCAAATAGTAACGAATCCTGCTGTTTATTACATGCAAAAGAACTTTGCTAGCGTGAGAGATGAGGGCCAGGGTGCGGTAATTATCACATTTTCTAGTTGAACCTTTCTTGTGCAGTGGGATAATTATAGACCGCGTCCAGTTTTTGGGCCATTCACCGTTTTGCCATACGTGATTGCAAATCTTATGGAGTACATCCAAGCCATTGTCACCAAGAGCCTTGAGGATCTCCGATGTGATATCGTCAGGTCCGGGAGCCTTCTTTGATTTGAGCCGGTCTATTGCATCCGTTACCTCTGATCTCAGAATATTAGGCTCCAATTCAAGATCTTTCCAGTCGAACCGGCTTTCGGTAGATTCATGGGGAGCTTTATAGAGTTGCTCACAGTAGCCACGCCAGCGTTCCGTGATTTCGTGCAGTTCATGCAGTGGTAGTCCTTCAGAGTTTTCTATGACCCAAGATTTGGGCTTGAATTTTCTACTTAGCAGACGGACTCTCTTGAATAGATCTGAAGTTTGCAGCTTTAGCGCGTGTGATTCCACCTCTCGACATATGCCCATAATAAATTTATTTTTGTCTCTGCGGCATTCTCTTTGGACTGCTTTACAAATCTCAGAGTATTCCCTACGTATCTCAGGATTCTGTAGGCCTCTGACTTTGACATCTTTTCTGCGCTGGATTAGGCTCCATGTTTGGTCTGTTATCCATGTGGATCTCCTGGGATCTTTTTCTCTTTGAGAGGTAACATCTACAAGGGCATCATTTATTTTACTTTCCAGATTCATCCACATATTATATGTTAGGACTCCAGCAGTGATAAAAGCTGTGAAGGCGCGAATTCAAAGAAATCCCAAACGTAAGCAGAAACTGTTGGCCCTTCAGATGGGGTTAAGCAGAACCACGGTGAAAAGGGTGTTAAATGAAGACTTAGGGCTTCGGGCATATCGAAGAAAAACAGGACATCGTTTGAATGCTCGTCTAATGGACCTGAGAGATGCCGCGCTTTGTTGAAGCGGTACGCGGGAAAAAAATATCGGGAAATTCTTTTTTCGGATGAAAAAATTTTTACCGTAGAAGAGAGCTACAACAAACAAAATGATAAGGTGTACGCACACAGTAGTGAAGAAGCGAGCAACCGTATTCCGCGTGTCCAACGAGGTCATTTTCCATCCTCGCTCATGGTATGGTTGGGAGTTTCTTATTGGGGCTTAACAGAGGTACATTTTTGTGAGAAAGGTGTAAAAACGAATGCAGTTGTGTATCAAAATACAGTCCTGACGAACCTTGTGGAACCTGTTTCTCATACCATGTTCAATAACAGGCACTGGGTATTCCAATAAGATTCAGCGCCAACTCATAGAGTGAAGAGCACACAAGACTGGCTGGCGGCGCGTGAAATCGACTTCATCCGGCACGAAGACTGGCCCTCCTCCAGTCCAGATTTGAATCCGTTAGATTACAAGATATGGCAACACTTAGAGGAAAAGGCGTGCTCAAAGCCTCATCCCAATTTGGAGTCACTCAAGACATCCTTGATTAAGGCAGCCGCCGATATTGACATGGACCTCGTTCGTGCTGCGATAGACGACTGGCCGCGCAGATTGAAGGCCTGTATTCAAAATCACGGAAGTCATTTTGAATAAACTTTAGTGTCATAAGAATCTATGTTTTGTTAAGTTCATTTTGGTATATGAATGGTTACATAATCAATAAACTTGTTTCAATTATTTTACATTAAACATGTGACAGAATTTATGACCTGACTAGGTATATTTCTTCTGTGCGTGTGTTTGTCACTGAACTCCTCCTAAACGGCTGGACCGATGGACCGATTTCAATGATTTTTTGTATGCGTTTGCTGAATGGTTTAGATTCACAAATCAGCGCGGCAGATGGCACTGCAATCGGTATCTAGATTATTTATCTTTCCTAGAAATAATTTATATGGCAAAACAACGTTTGCCGGGCCAGCTAGTGTAACTGTAAAAAACAAAAGTCGAATTGTGTAGGTACACGCTATTGTTGAGTTTGTGATTTGTCGTCGTACATTTCTGTGGCCTCACTCAGTCGGTTGGCGGCGTTTCGTTACACAAAGATTTAGTTTCAAATGATATTCCGCTAAAGGATTACCGTGTCATTGACCCGTCAGTATTTTTATGGTTTCCATGTCTAGACAGTACAGAGACTATCTCAAAACTCTTTTAAAGTAGTAGCCTATCGTGTTACCGGATTTGTTTTTCTTAGGTTCCGTTCCTCTATTGAGTCCATAAATTCGTTCAGAAATATCGAATATAAAAAAACCTTAAAACTCTAGGGAGTATTTTCAAGTGTCGATAAAGATGCTATTACTGGTGGTAGGACCTCTTGTGAGTACGAACGGGTATGTACTACCACCCTGCTTATTTCTGCCGTGAAACGGTAATGTGATTCGGTTTGAAGAGTGGGGCAGCCGTTGTAACTATACTTGAGACCTAAGAATTTATATCTCAAGGTGGGAGGCGCATTTACGTTGTAGTTGTCTACAGGCTCCAGTAACCACAAACACCAGGTGGGTTAAGTGGTTACTGGAGCCCACAGACAGCTGCCTGACGCTTTTCTGTTATATAATTTTAGAGACACTTATCTACAAGAATACATCATAATCATGATAGGAAAGTTCCAAAACGAAACATGTCAAAATTACTCGTACTAATGTTATTGCACTCAAGGGAATCCCTGAGAGAGAAATTTATAGAAATTAAAGTTCTCACTATGCCATCCCAGTACATCTTTGAAAATTTGATGTATGTTCGTAAACATATTGAGGAGTTTCCTAAGATGTCGGACATACATAATAGAAATACTAGGAACAAACACAAGCTTGTTGTGCCGATGAGTAGGTTACATAAGATACGAAATTCATTCGGGTGTTTGTCTGTGCGCCTGTACAACAAAATCCCACAAGATGTTCAGAATCGACATATACATAGGTTTAAGAAAACTATTAAAGAACATCTGTGCAATAAAGCTTACTATAAAGTCAATGATTATCTAGAAGATTGCACAAAGTGGAAAATAGTTGCTCGCTTCGGGCATTTCAATATTGTAGTAATTGTTACGTTATAATACTCATTGTAAAAAATCCATATTTAAAAAAAAAATCTAATATTAAAATATAAATCAATAATATTTCATATTAAAAAAAAAAAGACATGCCCGCTGAGTTTCTTGCCAATTCTTCTCAGGACGGAGGCTAGTTCTTGTGAATTGGCGGTACATCTTTTGACGTTCAACAAGTATGTACTTTCATTTATGTTGAATAATTTTTTTTTTTTTTTGATTTGCGAGATCTTTATGGAGATAAATGACTCGTGGTTTATCCATTTGTAATTTAATAATACTGGGTGCTCGGAACAATCATTAGAAATTCATATTTACCTTTTTTTATTCGTTGTTACTGTGCGGGATAAATATTTCCCACTTAGCGTCACTACGATAATTATTATCTAAGTAAATTATTGCAGGTTTTTTTATTTATTTATTTAAATTGATAGTGCGTTGGTAATAATTAATGCAGCATAATTCTTATCTTAATGAATTTCAGACTTGTTGCTTTTTGGAACGGTGGTGTTGATGTATAAGTAAAGTGTGATGGGAATATATCGGTATCTCTCTCGAACGTTGGGACCTTAAAAGGTGAAAGATACGTCATAAATCGATATATACATCTTTTTTTTACTGCTTAGATGGGTGGACGAGTTTACAGCCCACCTGGTGTTAAGTGTTTACATCATTTGATTTCAATGAGTTTCTTAGAATATGTCGCAGTTTTAAACTAATATCGCAGCAAAATAATGATCAGGCGCGTAATAATGATGTACAGGGCGCCGCCCAAAGTAACTATTCCACGCGGACAAAGTTGCGGGCAAAAGCTAGTGTAATATACGGAGATACATATTACGATCCGTGATGCTATATATACATATATGACTGTGAATACATAGATTGTGGTCTTTAAGTGCGTATTTTCAGTTCAAAATATATTTGTAATAATAATATAATGTATTGTGCTCCAATTTGCGCGCGTGTTGTGTGGCAATGACCCATACGCGCTCATGGCCCGCCGATAGCAATCTTGCGAGCGCCAGATTGTGGATCAGTACGTCAAGCACGAAAATCTATCGAATCCGTAATGTAAATGTATCGAGTTCTCGATACGAAAACGGTTCATTACATTAGATAGTAGGACTCGATAGCCAACCAGCCTTCGAGATTAACGTTAGCGTATGGCAAAACAATTTTCTTACTCTCGATTACGAGTATAAGTTTCAAGTTTGTAGGCAGCGGCTTGGCTCTGCCCCTGGCATTGCTGAAGTCCATGGGCGACGGTAACCACTCACCATCATGTGGGCCGTGTGTTCGTCTGCCTACAAGGGCAATAAAAAAAAAGTTTCGAGAACGTGACTATTCGACTGCAAAACGAAAGTAAGTAAATTAATTCGTGCTTTTTTTTTATTGCTTAGTTGGATGGACGAGCTCACAGCCCACCTGGTGTTAAGTGGTTACTGGAGCCCATGGACATCTATAACGTAAATGCGCCACCCACCTTGAGATATAAGTTCTAAGATCTCAGTATACTTACAACGGCTGTCCCACCCTTCAAACCGAAACGCATTACTGCTTCACGGCAAAAATAGGTAAGGCGGTGGTACCTACCCGCGCGGACTCACAAGAGGTCCTACCATCAGCAACTGAAATTAATTATTCTTGCGGACGGTAGGGGCGCTGTTCAAATCCTATACATTTTTTCTCGATGGCGATACAAATACTTTTTCGGTAGTCATTCGTGATGGCCCCTCTGAAAACAATAACGATCGCGTCTCAATACGATTTTACTGACTCTTTTACTATTATACGAGATATTTTAAAATTATAAAGGCGAAAGTAACTGTTTCTGTCTGTTTGTCGCGCTTTCGTGCAAAACTCCTGAACCAATTTAAATCTATACATGATATAAATAAAATTAGAGTGTCTGTTTGTAATATTGAAATAACAGCTTTTTACTACATGCATATGAATATATATACGGCACATACACCAAAATAACATTCTTTACAATTTTTGTCTATCTGTCTGTTTGTTCGGGCTTATCTCTGGAATGGCTGGACCAATTTTGACGGGACTTTCACTGATAGGTAGCTGATGATATAAGGAGTAACTTAGGCTACTTTTTTTAGACTAGCTTCGCCCCGCGGCGTCACCCGCGGTACGAGAATAGCCGCAGGTAACATCGCGGGACTCAGCTATCAATAATAAAATTTAATGTTTCCGAAGCGAAGCGAGGGCAGGTCGCTAGTGATGAAATAAGTTTGGTACACAGATAGTTTAGAGCTTGAGAAAAGACATAGACTACTTTTTAATATGATAAAAGTGTTGGAAAGGGTTGAAAGGGGGATCAAAATTTGTATGGATCGTCATTTTTAGAGCTAAAAGCTTGAAACTTATTTTTAGGCTGTGGATTCGATATAAATAAATATGTTAGCTGAAACATCAGAATAAAACATAGGCTAAAATTAATAAAAATATAGTGTGTATTACCCAAAACGATTAGTGTCAAGTATGAATGAAAAAATCTGCTATCTGCGAGCTATTTTTGCGTGCACCGCAAAAACTGTTGAAGCTACAAGTATATAATATAAAATAAAAATGTTTAGCTCAAATAGTCCTACAAAAAAGCCCGTGATAGTATATAATAATATCTAACTTAATATAAAAAGAAGAAAGATTACATTTATAATTTGTTACGTTTTTTTTTTATTGTGTTTGTTACTGTCAGGACCAGATTTATATAAAAGAATATTTAATAAGATCAATAATAAATTACAGTTTCCGAGGCGAAACGAGGGCGGGTCACTCGTTAATTATATTTTATTTCTCATATCTATGTACATATTCCATTGTCTTTTCTTGTTTTAACAGAATGACAACTTAATTTTAATTTGCTAAATGGTAGAATGTGCTCGAGTGATTGGAGGTAGCAACGTGAATTCCGTCACCCCCTTTAAAACTTATGAGTTGGTACACCAATTCTGCATTTATTAAGAAATACGATCTGTTGTGTCTTATGATATAACAGTACATTAGATCGGCGGCAATAGAGTATTGCTGATGGAAGTTTTTTTTATTTTTTATTGCTTAGATTGGTGGACGAGCTCCCAGCCCACCTGGTTGTTAAGGTGTAACTGGAGCCCATAGAAATCTACAGCATAAATGCGCCACCCAACTTGAGATATAAGTTCTAAGGTCTCAAGTATAGTTACAACGGCTGCCCCACCCTTCAAACCGAAACGCATTACTGCGTCACGGCAGAAATAGGCGGGGTGGTGGTATCTACCCGGGCGGACTCACAAGAGATCCTACCACCAGTAAAATTTGTATATTTTCGATTTCGTATATTTTCAGCGTTGCCGTAAGCCAGTAGTGTACGCATATTTGTTCTTAACACGCGATGTTGTCTTTCCAGCGGACGAGAGCAACACAGGACCGGTCGTTAAGACAAGCTTTGAGACTGCACATGACTAAGTATAATTGAGGCCTATAAAATCAAAGCCAGCTATATCCAAGTCTGTCAAATATTCAGGTAAACTACAAAAATCGGCCCTAAACACGTCATTAGGAGGGCCAGTGTTGATCTTCCGATTTGAAAATCTGAAATAACTTTGTTCGTATAGCTACGATATTCTTTATTTTAAAACAGATTTATAAAGAATGAGAATATTACTAATAATCTGAATTTTAAATGATAAAAATTCGTTTATTAGTACTTAGTACAGAGTATAATTAAATTTTTTGAACTGAATTTGTTAGAGCTGCATTTGTACATGAAAACACTAAAGCATGTTCAACTAATTAAACAAGATAGAGCCATTGTTAATACATTTTACGACATTATGGCGTTTAGCTGCCTTTGATTTTATAGGCCTCAATTACAACAGAGCTTGCAGCTCTCCCTTGACAGACATTCAATCACATTATTATAAATCGCAATCCGGTATCCATCAATGGGAGTGTGCAGTTTTATGCCTACTCTTTTATTGTACTATGTGCTGATTATCAGAGTTCATCTATAGACATTTCGCGCACGTGTTCCGGTGCAATGAACTCTGAGCGTCAGTTTAACATGACAATAGCATCGGGAGACGTACATATGTTTTGCGATTGTTTGAGTCATTGAGCAAAGCTCAGGAGCGGACTCAGGTTACATTTTGGGGGGTAACATTTTTCAAATAAATAAATTATTTTTTGTTTAATTTCTCTTATCATAATTGATAATCTAATCATCTTATTCTTAGTTCCTATTGCAAGGGTTATTTACGATCTATCGGTATCAACAATATATTGTTCATCTCTGTAAATAATATGTGAGTCAAAGTATTCTAGAGCCCCGGACAGCGGCTTCAGGCTAAGACTCTCGTGTGATATCAGAGTCGGAAACAAAAATACGAGAAAAGGAAAAGTACCCAGAGCTTGACCACCAAACTACAACGTCGAAACTGATTACGAGAAAAAAACGGATCTGGACCCCGCCGTCATTGGTCAACGTCATCAACTGCAAATTATAATTTTGCGGGTCTGATTTTTATTACACGATGTTATTCCTTCACCGTGGAAGTCAATCGAGAACATTGACGGTTGAAGTCGTCGTGGCCTAACGGATAAGACGTCCGGTGCATTCGTGTTGAGCGATGCACCGGTGTTCGAATCTCAGGCGGGTACCAATTTTTCTAATGAAATACGTACTTAACAAATGTTCACGATTTACTTCCACAGTGAAGGAATGACATCGTGTAGTAAAACTCAAACCCGCAAAATTATAATTTGCGTAATTACTGGTGGCAGGACCTCTTGTGGGTCCACACGGGTAAGTACCACCACCCCGCCTATTTCTGCCGTGAAGCAGCAATGCGTTTCGATCTGAAGGGTGGGGTAGCCGTTATAATTATATCCCTCCCGACTAGGCGCGTCAACACCTCCGCCCCCGCCGTTCGCCCAATCACCATGTTCGACCAGCCCATACCGTGGGCCCCGAAGGTCAAATATTTAGGCGTCACCCTCGACAGTAGGATGACATTCCGCCCTCACATCAAGACGGTACGCGACCGTGCCGCCTTCATTCTAGGACGTCTCTACCCGATGATATATAGGCGAAGTAAAATGTCCCTTAGAAATAAGGTGACACTCTACAAAACTTGCATACGCCCCGTCATGACCTATGCAAGTGTAGTGTTCGCTCACGCGGCCCGCATACACTTAAAATCATTCCAAATCATTCAATCCCGTTTTTGCAGGATAGCCGTCGGGGCCCCGTGGTTCGTCAGGAATGTCGACCTCCATGACGACCTGGACTTAGAGTCCATCAGTAAGTATCTGCAGTCGGCGTCCATGCGCCACTTCGATAAAGCGGCACGACACGAGAACCCTCTCATCGTGGCCGCCGGTAACTACATTCCCGATCCTGCGGACAGAATTGAAAGCAGTCGACGTCGCCCAAAACACGTCATCTCGGATCCTCCCGATCCACTAACGGTGCTTTTAGGTACTTCAAGCACCGGTCACCGTTCTCGTCGAACCCGTCGCTTGCGACGAAGGGCTCGACGAGTAAATTAACTCTCAGACACAGCCCACTGAGTTTCTCGCCGGATCTTCTCAGTGGGTCGCGCTTCCGATCCGGTGGTAGATTCTGCGAAGCACGGCTCTTGCTAGGGTTCGTGTTAGCAACATCGTCAAGTTTGAGCCCCGTGAGCTCACCTACTAAAGTTAGGGTTACGCTGACATAGCCTCTCAAGGCTATCAGCTTAGGTAGGAAAAAAAAAAAAAAGTAATTATACTGAGACCTTAGAACTTATATCTCAAGGGCTCCAGTGACCACTTAACACCAGGTGGGCTGTGAGCTCGTCCACCCATATAAGCAATAAAAATAAAAGTTTTTATTTAATCTATTTACTACATATTGTGACAACTATATTGGTATGAATGTCAGCGCAAGTCAATAAAGAATATGAAATATGATTTGAAGGTGTCCCTTGACACGACTGACTCGTGGCCTCCCTCGCGGCCCTGGCTGGCGACACGTGGAAGGGCTGATAGGCGTTCAGGCCACAGGCATGACCTAACCTTAATCGATAATGCACGCTCGTACAATAATATACTGCGCTTGACAACTCCACCCAAACAAATGTGTTTTATTGCCTACTTGTGATGCTGACTCTATATTGTTGGTACAGGCTGGGTCTAGTTGTACAATAATCGAAAGCCATTATATTTGGTCACAAAGCGCTGTGAGTCTTTTGCGTAAACGCGTCTAGCGATGTAGGCTGTTGCAACTGGACCGGTGCCATGGAGTCAGTTCAATGAAAGCGAAATGGTGATGATGACACCTTGCAGTTACATGGCCAGGTACAAGATGCCAGACGAGGTACGTACCGCGTACGTGGCTTTGCACATGTATGCATGTTGTCTCTGTGTAGATCGACAGAATTAGCTGTATGCATATCTCTCGACATCAGAACCACAGGGTCGCTTTAATGTTTTTTTTTAAATAATGAATATCTCGCCTTATGATTTTAATGTCGAATTCTTGCGCTAAATTTTAGATACGATCATTCAAAGTTGATATGTACGATTTTGTCTGCGGAATAAGAAAGGAAACAAAAATCTACGCGTCCCCTCAGACACTGAGTTACTCGCCGGATCTTCTCAGCGGGTCGCGATTCCGATTTGGTGGTAGATTAAGCGAAGCACTGCTCTTGATAGGGCTAGTGTTAATTACCAAGTTAGAGCCACCTGAGCCCACGTACTCGCTCGGTTATGCTGACAAAACCCCTCGAGGTTATCAGCATAGGTTACCGGAAAAAAAGGAAACAGACATTTACGCGCACCATGAATAGTCCCATTACTGTTGAATGCAGACGAGCATACCGCTCGAGGTTACGGGATACCGACGCCCGCGTTGAGACATGAGGTCGTTGTCCCGGTTGTACTGTATGCACGACTGTTTCTCAGCTACAACAGGGAAGATAATGGTGCCCATCCCTAAGTTCTCGGCTGACACTTAATACATAAATATTTTAACATACACATATGTATGTGATTTATGACTTGTTTTTGTATAAGTTCCAACTGGGAATGGGGACAGGAGCGCGTGCAGAATGGCCTTAACCATGGGTTCAATGATAATAAGCGTTCCTTGATGCTTAACATTGATCTTGTATGCGTTATCTATTCAATAACAAATATTTAGGTCAAGTTTTTGGTTTCGGGTCCTTGTGTAATAACGATAACGATTATCAAAGAACGCGTGAGTATTATGTAACCACACCGTGACCTAACGTACCACGATTCAATTCTGCAGTAGAAACCAATTTCTCTGAGTATTTATACGAACGGGTAGGTACAAACATCCTGCATCTTGGTGCCGCTGTGCAGCCATGCGTTTCAGTTTGGGTCGACCGTTGTGCAATACAATAATTAAAAACCTGTCGACCTCATCTTCCAGGGTGGGGGCGATGGTTAGTGAGTACCTTTAGTCATCTATGCGATAAAAGAAAAAAAAAGTCGACAGGTTGCAGACGAGCGCATCTGATGAGAAGTAGAAACGGTAAATTTGTGGTCTCTGGAAATGCTCACACTTTTTTTCCCCCTACCTATGCTGATAGCCTTGAGGCTATTTCAGCTTCACCCTAGCGTGTAGGTGAGCTAACAGGGCTCAAACCGGAGTATTGCTAACACTGGCCCAGCAAGAGCAGTTCTTCGCAGAATCTACCACCGCATCGGAATCGCGACCCACTGAGAAGATCCGGCGAGTAACTCAGTGGGCTGTGTCTATGGGATACGTAGACAAATTCCAGAGCAGTATGTGAAGCCCGCCTACGCAGTGCCCCTTGAACCCTCCGGACATCACGCTTCTAAGCGTTGATCTCTTTGATCGTCCTTTCACGAATAACTTTAAACTAATTAAAACTGAATCAAGAGTATATATAGCCAATAAATAGGTCGGGAGGTTTTCACACCTTAAGCCTTGTTCTATCTAATATGTTATGTCTGTCGAGTCTCGGGTGGGTTTGACCTCCTTCGTAAACAAACCTATCGCCGATAAATCTGATTACATTGTTCATTAATCTCAATATTATTGTTATTGTTTACATACTGTAAATGCTTTAGATATTAACTGTAATTTGAAGGAAAATTGTTACATAATGTTTCGTGTCTTGGATTAAAAAACCGTATGCTTCGCGGGATAGTGACGAGGCTCGCCGGCTCGCAGGATATAAGATCACATTTATATTAGCTCTTCAAAAGCAACTGTGTCCCCACTTTTTTTCCCTTCCTATGCTGATAGCCTTGGGAGGCTATTATCAGGGGTTACCCTAGCGTGTAGGCGAGTTCTCGGGGCTTAAACCAGGAGGTGTTGCTAACACTGGCCCTAGCAGTGCTTCGCAGAATCTACCACCGGATCGGAAACGCGACCCACTGAGAAGATCCGGCGAGAAACTGAGTGTCTCCACGGAGGCTTTCGATAAATACAAAATTCCCCATCGCGCGACACTGAAATGAATTTCTCAAGTCTCAAGTGTCTCTTAACGAACACCTACACCGATATTTATTGTTTCAGATCCAATGACATGTGATCTGCGTCATTAAAATGAGTCTTTATCACAAACCAAAAGTCCATCGGTTCAAAATGGTTACCTAAACTGGGTCGTGAATACTTGACCTTGATGTAGTGGAATCTTAACTTGATTTAATACTGTTTTTTTAATTTTTTATTCTGCTCGTACGAATTGTTTATGTGTTATAATAACAATAGCAGGAGTGGTCATTGAAATAAGAATATCATTTGGTCATTAGAGATTCACCAGAATGTGTAGTGACTAAAATGTTAACGAAACAGAAATAAACAGGTTATGTACCTTTCCAATTCTTTAGAGTTCCCTAGCCAGACGGTAGATACTGAGTTTTTTATTTCAGTCCTCTCTATTATAAGCATCCTATTTACTAAATAACGATTGCTATTACATAGATGATATTGTATTCTATTGTAGGGTATTCTGTGCCTCTTTCGGTATTATTAATAAATATTTTTGGAGGTTCTTCACTAAATCAATCAATCTTTATTGAATCCCTATCTGTCGCTATGGGTCTTAGCGCAAGGCACGTACGTCTGTAATTAATTACATTGTTTTAATGTAAAGCTGCCTTGTATATTTTGCTCAATGTCCCTCGGCCTGTTATAATTAGCATTGCATATTTGGCATCAGGAGATAAGAGCAGTTCCGTGTGACGACCGGGGGTCAGAGCGACCTATCAGCTGTTATGCAAGCTCCACTATCGATCCCGACCCGGGCGGGTTAACACGCGTCGCACACATATGTACAGTGCAATGTTTGCCCGTTCATCACACGACAGCGTGAAATAGCATTAATACCTGTTATTTTAATTGGACAGATAATGTTGAAGATGACATCCGACCTGCTCATTTTGATGTATGCTGCTAACATGGTTTCTGCTTTTAGTGCAGCCGTTGTTTTCATGCAGTATTGACTTGTCGAATACGGCTTTTTTTTTTGTAGATCGGAGGATTTGAGTTCGCAAATCGTCTTCAGACATTTATTCAGAGCTGTGAACTCTCGCTCTCAAAGTATTGTTACATTTTAGAACGACGAACCACAGACACTCGACTGACATGACGGTTTGCAAAATTAACAATAGTCAATACGACTTATGCAACTAACTGGTTACGGAGATTTGTAGCGTAGCATATATTTAACATATTAGTTATTTGGTTAGTCTAATTGATTTTGTCGTCCATACTTATTTATTTAAATGGATTTCCTCATTGTAAAAATAGTTTGGGTCGTTGCTACAAAGCTAGACAAACATGGGATTCTGATCAATCATAGACATTAAGTCTACTTAGCACGCATTATTTGAAAGAACGAAAATGAGCAGATTGCAATTTCTTCTTGTTCATATAAAATAATACCGCGTATGCGAGTTTTATACTTGTCAGCATCGGTTTAGGCCAGAAACTATTATATTTGTATGTCCCTCTTGGACGAGGCAAACCGGACCAGAACTTAAGTATAAAGTAAGACTTTTGGAATTTATTTAAGATAAGAGAGAAGAGAAGAGACAACTAACAGATTTTATCAATTTAATGAATTTCTAAAACATAACTAATTCTATTTGGAGTTTAAGATCAGATTAGACCAAATAGATATGTATCTGTCGGACGAGTTTCAATAAATTTCGAAAAAAATATTTGCAATAGTTATTTAGGGTTGTGTAACCGATAAACGAAACCGGAACTATAAAACATCGTGATTTCTATTTGTCTTTTATTAACTTCGACGAGCGTCCGAGCTCGGCATCACCTTCATGCGGGACAGAAAATTCAAGTCTCTGTTCAGTGAAACAGCAGCCCTGCTCTTGGAACGCATGGTTTACTGGTGGTAGGACCTCTTGTGAGTCCGCGCGGGTAGGTACCACCGCCCCGCCTATTTCTGCCGTGAAGCAGTAATGCGTTTCGGTTTGAAGGGTGGGGCCAGCCGTTGTAACTATACTGAGACCTTAGAACTTATATCTCAAGGTGTGTGGCGCATTTACATTGTAGATGTCTATGGGTTCCAGTAACCACTTAACACCAGGTGGGCTGTGAGCTCGTCCACACACCTAGGCAATATAAAAAAAAAAAAAAAAGAAAACGCATGTTTCGCGGGTGGCGCCCGACACACGTGCGCCGTACACTTGTCTTCATCAAGTAAAAACTAGTTACCTTGGCGCTACACGCGCACGGTCACAAGAAAAAACGACATAAGCGTATATGATTGACGTAGTAAGTGATGCTTTTTCCGTTCACGTTAAGTTTCAGCTTCTGAAGTACACAAATTCTGAAAATAGAAATAATGAGAAAGGGAAATCATCTTTTTTATTGCTTAGATGGGTGGACGAGCTCACAGCCCACCTGGTGTTAAGTGGTTACTGGAGCCCATAGACATCCGCAACGTAAATGCGCCACCCACCTATGAGATATAAGTTCTAAGGTCTCAAGTATAGTTACAACGGCTGCCCCACCCTTCAAACCGAAACGCATTACTACTTCACGGCAGAAATAGGCAGGGCGGTGGTGCCCACCCGCGCGGACTCACAAGAGGTAAATGAAAAATAAAAATCTGGTAAATGGAACTCAATTTGCGTTACGTCCTGTTTATTTCTGCGGTGAAGCAGTCTCACATCGGTTTTAAGTGTCGGCACATCATCAGACTTGGATCTCACGACTAGGTGCACCCACAATTAAGCTCCATTATAAAAACGTTAATTTTGGGACATATGATAGGTATTTGTTTACAGATTAATAATATATGTCTTTCAGTCATCGCAGCCGAATATAAACTTTGAATAGAACGTCAAATCCGGTTGCGGAATCTTTCAGTCCGTGTTTTCCGATGCGCATTTAGCTGTTCGTGAAACGTGATAATAAATACTAAATTATAAAAATTAGGCAGATCGATAAGACAAATATTGCGATGACACAAAATATTTTTGCGATACGAAAGTGTTATATTACTAGGTTACGATTATCGGGCGCGAATTTCATACGAAGCATGACATGTGTATTTTTGCCGTTCTAGTTATACAGTTAGCGGTTGTGGATTCAGTTGAAATATTGGATTTAAGTCCTCCCTCTTCATTCTCTACAATTCCAATTGTTTAAGTGATGTATAATATAAACATATAAACATAATGTGGCGGGTGGCCATCACAGAACACAAGATATTTGACAGATGCCTGAATCTCGCTTGTGATTATCATTTCAATTCAATTCAATTATGAAGATGAGCTTGCATATATACAAGTTCCGAACAACAATTTTTTTTTATTGCCCTTATAGGCAGACGAGCATACGGCCCACCTGATGGTGAGTGGTTACCGTCGCCCATAGACTTCAGCAATGCCTGGGGCAGAGCCAAGCCGCTGCCTACCGCGTACAACAACATTCGGACCGTCGGTCTACCGAGCAATATCATCCGCTGTGGATGAACTTCTCTTCGTCGTTATTTCCAAAATATAACAGTTTCTCTATCATACTTTAGGTACTGAACGGTAAGTCATCACCAAAAAGATATTTGTCACTTATAATATTAAATTTAAGAACTTCTTTTTATCTTTCTTTCAACAAATAAATGTAAATATTTCAGAGGTGCATCCATATGAATACATTGCCCTACTGATCTTTATTATCTTCGATATTGTTTTGTTTTGACAACAGTGTCGCAAAAATCGCAGGGTCATTTAAATGAATTCATTAAACAAAAATATATCATTTGGCAAGGACTTAAAGTCTAATGTCATGTGTCTAATTTAAAACTACTTGAATTGCTGCACGCAGCTTAATCTAATTTGACTTGCATTAATATATTGATAATGATTTGAAATAAAATGGTATTGTGTTTATGTTTACACAGAATAAGTTTTAGTAGTACGAAGTTAAGCTCGGTTGTACGTGAAGTACGAATTTCCATCCCTTTCTCTGGTATATGTATATCGTCATGAAGGGCAGTAGCTGTCTGAACTCTTGATGTGAACGCATCAGTGAGTTGGTTTGATGATGAAGCTGGAAGGTGACTTATGAAGTCCTTGAATGTCCTTGAGGTACTCGCATCGTTTTTTTTTTTTCCTACCTAAGCTGGTAGCCTAGAGGGTATTCCAGCGTAACCGTAACTAGTAGGTGAGCTCACGGGGCTCAAACCTGACGACGATGCTAACATGAACCCTAACAAGAGCCGTGCTTCGCAGAATCTACCACCGGATCGGAAACGCGACCCACTGAGAAGATCCGGCGAGAAACTCAATGGGCTGTCTCTGAGAGTTAATTTACTCGTCGAGCCCTTCGTCGCAAGCGACGGGTTCGACGAGAACGGTGACCGGTGCTTGAAGTACCTAGAAGCATCGTTAGTGGATCGGGAGGATCCGAGATGACGTGTCTCGTATCGAACGATGCGAAGACATGACGATGTTCAAATCACGTGTGCAGGTACTAATTTCTCTAAAGAAATACATACTTAATTCATGTTCAAGAATGACTTCCACGACGAAGAAATAATATTGCGTATTCTATATATTAATAGGTGAAGCAAAAACTTGTACCCCTTTATACGAAAATTGCGCGGACGGAGGAGTATGAAATTTCCCACACTTATAGAGAAGGCGTGCTGAATGGCAATTGTTTTTTTTTGCATATAAAACACATTAAATCTATAAAAAAAACATTACACACAACCATGTATTTGAAACACACGCAAATATATTCTTTTGCTTATTGTTAATGTCTGTGATCGAATTGAGAATAGATTAATATTGATTGTCTACAGTGTAGCTTTGGCGAAATCTGTGATTGTGGAAGTATAATCATTGACAACAGAACAATAGGACGATAATGTTGAGACTTATAATTTAAAATTAATAATTATAGTCGAATTTCGACTACCCGCTTTTGAAGTCGTCGTGGCCTAAAGGATAAGACGTCCGGTGCATTCGTAGCGATGCAACGGTGTTCGAATCCCGCAGGCAGGTACCAATTTTTTTAATGAAATACGTACTTAACAATTGTTTACGATTGACTTCCACGGTGAAGGAATAACATCGTGTAATAAAAATCAAAACCCGCAAAATTATAATTTGCGTAATTACTGGTGGTAGGACCTCTTGTGAGTCCGCACGGGTAGGTATCACCGCCCCGCCTATTTTTGCCGTGAAGCAGTAATGCGTTTCACCACTTAAAAACAGGTGGGCTGTGAGCTCTTCAACCCATGTAAGCAATAACAAAAAAAAAACTTGTGTGCAATTCACACGTGTTAGAAGTGAAACCTTCAAAGATTAAAATACAATTATCCTAAAAAATTATTATAACAATTATTTATTATAAAAAAAAAGAACACAATTCCTAACCTAAAAGTACATGTTATTATCCGCAACATGCTTCGTCATGCATTATCCTAAATGTCTAAGTTTAGTATTAGTAAAATTTTTTCATTAGTAAGTAATTGTAAATCACCTTTTATAGTATGAGGTAGCGCCCTCTGTGAATTGATATTTTAACTTCACGTATATCCTAAATTAAAATTCACTACAAGAGGTTTCATACACACGTTAGTATTAAAACATCTAACAGATGGCGCTGTACTAAAAATAAAATACTTTATATGTATGTTTTAATACTTTATACGTATGTTTTAAAGTATGAAGGAACTGAGCATAATAAAAAAATATCCACTGCTGTCTTGTACAAAAAATAACCTAATTCTAAAAACTTCATTGGTCTTTTACTACCAAATCCGGCGAACTAGAGAGATATATATATATTTGTTTATAAACGAATAAACATATTAAACCCTACAAAATGAGGTAAGTTACATGACAGCACAACTTGAAACCAAATTCCATACTGCAATGGGCATTCTCCTTTAACACAAAATTTTATTCATAAAGTTTATTTATAAATTTAACTCACTGTTTATACACTGTATAAGTGCTAATAATATTGTAAATAGATGAAAAATCTGCGTTTACTGCAAATGACGTTATGCGACAGAATTGCCATCTAAAGTTCTAATAATTAACTAGTAAACGAAAACACAAACCAATATAGCGTGTATTATTTCTCGATATCTCTTATTCTCTCTCTCGTTCAATCTTTCTCACTATAGCTCTCTCCCACCTCTCCCTCCATGGCACTGTGCGTGATACGACGTTCGCTCTGTCTCACTTTTTCTCTCGATCTTTCTCACTTGCTTGCTCCCTACTCTCACTCCATGGCTAGTTGCTTCATGCTACGTTCGCCCTGTCTTACTCTCTCTCAATCGGTCTCGATTGCTCTCTCTCTCTTTTTCGATACTTCCGTTGCATACCTACGTGACGTTACATCTGTTAAAGTTTTACCCTCATGTGCCTAAAGAAATTTCACTACAAAAAAAAGTTACTTTCCGTCATAAACTAGAATGCATCGGTAAGTGCGCAGCGTCGAACCCAACACCTCGCATGGGGTGCGCGCGTGACCACGCTGGGACGGTAGCGCAGCGCCAGTAAGTGCGATAATATATTTCCAATACAACCCTACATCCCGTACATGTGAGTTTATAAGAGAGTACACATCGCGAAACGACTCAGTTCTGCGCCAGTTGTCTTCATAGAAACATGTGTACCAAATTCGCTGTATTACTATATTACGTTATCGGTGAGTGTACCGTGTTCTGTGACCACGATTTACTAAATGTATTTTATGTGTTGATTCAATCGAATAAGTCCGTTGGTAAGATTTTTTTGTCAATAAATCAATTAAAAGTTTTAAAATACAACGGGAAGCGTCTAAAAAAAATATCGATTCAAGAAAATATTAATATAATTTAGTTGAAATTTGAAAAACATTGCCTTACTATTCGCAGCTCCGCCGGCGCTTTTGTATTCCGTTTTTAAGTTCAAACTTTAAAGGAAGCGCTCCATTCACATAGATATCGTAGTTTGAATTATATCGAACGAAAGAGCTGTGTGGATGTGGACAAAAGTAATGCGGGGTAAGGTAGACACAAAGCAGTGCCGTAATCTTTGTTTTTATATACCTTCAGTGTACAGACATAACTAGGTTACAGTTGTTTTCAACGGTATTTTGATTTGAGTTTGTTTTACTGATTAAATTACGTCGCGTTAAAAATTTTAATGCTCGGAAAATATTTTTTTGGTTCTGTTACTCTTTTTTTTTTTGCTTAGATGGATGGACGAGCTCACAGCCCACCTGGTGTCAAGTGGTTACTGGAGCCCATAGACATCTACGACGTAAATGCGCACCCACCTTGAGACATAAGTTCTAAGGTCTCAGTATAGTTACGACGGCTGCCCCACCCTTCAAACCGAAACGCATTACTGCTTCACGGCAGAAATATGCAGGGTGGTGGTACCTGTGCGGACTCACAAGAGGTTCTACCACCAGTACACAAGAGGTCCTACCACCAGTTCACAAGAGGTCCTACCACCATTCATTTGTTTTAATTTGTTGTTACGATTTTATCTAATTGAAAATATTCGATCGATTGCGATGACACGTTCTCGGTTGAAGGGTGGCTCTGCAGTTGTACCGACGTAATGGAAACTTCACCCACACGGTCCAAAGTGGGCACAGGGCGGTGGCGGGCTAACACCGCGCCTGAAGCTATTCTGCTCATCAAAGCTAATTGAAAGACTGTGAGGCGTTTCAATCTCGCCAAACCTTCCAACCAGGAGTTTCTTAAGAGTCCTTACTGTGCAGGATCACTAGAGAGAAGGCGGGCGGCAAATATCAAATTAAAAAATAATATTCAAAGTTTTACACATGAAATAATCTATAAACTTTTAATTTTTCTGACAAATTTAGAAACAAAAACAATAATTTTACGCAAAAACTCTGTCATTAATATTTTATGAAATTTAAATACAAATAGACTTTTGTTTCGTGGGCGCGTACATCAAACTCGTTCTTGGACTCTGTTTCTGACGCAAAATTAAACTATGCGTTCCGATACAACATTTTACTTGTAGCTCACGAATTCGTCTGAATATGTGATAGATTTTTTTAACGAAAGTTGTCCATAATGCAACAAGCGTAGACCAGAATAAATAATAATAAGCCGTTTATTTCATACAACATGTTTTTCTTAAAATTACAAACTTATTCTGTTATTGGTATACCCTCCGGGTCTATATAGGCCTCCTCCGACTTACTCCATTTTCTCCCATTCTTTGCTTTGCTTCTCCTGATGATTTTCCTGCTATAGCTATTATTTCGGCGATCCATTTGTTTCTTGGACGGCCTCTTCTTCTTTTGCTCATCAGTCCTTACCATATTGTTGTTTCTAATGTCCATCTTTTGTCGGTGTATCTCGCTACATGTCCCGCCAGACACCACTTTTCTGTTCGAGCGTACCTGAGAGCATCTATCAACTTTGTCTTTTTTCTAATGTATTCGATTCTTATCTTTTAGATTTTTCTTATTTTCAATAATTACTATACTTCATTCCATCGCTTTCTGACAGGTCTTTAATTTTGTTTTTATTTTAGTGATGTATATCCATGTTTGGCATTTAGACTAAAATATCCGGAAATAATACATAATATAATTGCGTAGTGTGAATAAAAGTCAAGAGTATCGCGAATAGAAAAACTTTTTCGAAAACAATTGCGTAATGCGAACCTGGAACCTGGTGAACTGCTAAAGACGTTATTAGTAAAATGAGCATTAACTAAAAACAATTATATTAATGGGCTCAAAAAAGTCGTTGTGGCCTAAGAGATAAGACGTCCGGTGCATTCGTGTTGAGCGATGCACCGGTGTTCGAATCCCAGGCGGGTACCAATTTTTCTAATGAATTACGTACTCAACAAATGTTCACGATTGACTTCCACGGTGAAGGAATAACATCGTGTAATAAAAGTGAAACCCGCAAAATTATAATTTGCGTAATTACTGGTGGTAGGACCTCTTGTGAGTCCGCGCGGGTAGGTACCACCGCCCTGCCTATTTCTGCCGTGAAGCAGTAATGCGTTTCGGTTTGAAGGGTAGGGCAGCCGTTGTAACTACACTGAGATCTTAGAACTTATAGATATCTCAAGGTGGGTGGCGCATTTACGTTGTAGATGTCCATGGGCTCCAGTAACCACTTAACACCAGGTGGGCTGTGAGCTTGTCTACCCATCTAAGCAATAAAAAAAAAATTTCGAAAATTATTAAAAAAAAAGGACTTAAAGGAACCGATAATGATCACATACTCTCTGTAGAATAATAACAAATCTAATAATTACGTCTTAGTAACGGACGCATAATCTGCTGTCGAGTTTGTTTATGTGCGTACGTCCACCTACGAGAAAGTAGTTCCCGCGATGCACAGACATTCCCCGTGGCAAACTGCCACCGAATTCCAGTGCTACACCGAAACATCCTAAAATAGATTTTATAGATTTTAAATACAAAATTCATACATGCCATAATTATTGGTACGAAGCCTTTGCTCTTATACCTGACGTAAAAAAATCAGCTCATGCTAGGTATCCAGGTATAGTCACCCAGGGCACCTGCCTTGCGGACAGATAGGTGAGCCCACGGGCCCAACCTGAGAGAATTTGCTAACACTAGCCCTAGCAAGAGCCGTGCGTCGCAGAATCTACCACCGGATCGGAAACGCAACTCACTGAGAAGATCCGGTGAGAAACTCAGTGGGCTGTTTCTATGGGAATGGATTGCCGTGATATTCGCATATCGAAAACTCCACTAATGACGAGAGTCAGAAAATTACATTATACATGTATGTATACACACACAGACACACACAAAATTTATAGCTTCTCTGTTGTTATAAATTTTGCTTAGTTTCTTTTTTTTAATTTTGTATGAATAATACATACATATTTGATTTCGTAAAAAAAAACAAAACGGTAATTTGGAATCGCCAGGGTACATACCCGTGCGGACTCACAAGACGTCTTACGACCCGTAATTATGCAAATTATAATTTTGCGGATTAAATTTTTATTATACGATGTCATTCCTTCACCATGTTCAAACAAATCGTGAGCATTTGGGAAGTACGTATTTCATTAGAAAAAATTGTTAGACAAGCGGACCCGTGCAGTCGCTTCATACGAATGCCCCGGACGTCTTATCCTTTAGGCCACGACGATTCAAAATGGCATGCTTGTTTGGTCATTTCTGGGTGCAAAGGAATTTGAATTTCATATATATTTTTATAGACAATTTGAAGCTAGCATTTGAATACTGCGCTGACTACAAGTTAGCGCAATATTGAAATCGATGAATAAGTCCTCCGTAACTATGGAAACTATAAACTACTCGAATTTTGGAAATAATTAATGCGAGATTCAACCGTAAAAGATACAAAAAGAATAGAAATATAAAATAATGCATAATTTTGTCTTTGAGAAATTAAATATTTTCGGTTCAAGGCTGCTCACATGGACTAAGACTTCGACTCTCGGGGGGATCGGCTGCGGTCGTGCCTTGCTGTTCTCGTACACCGGTCCAAAATATCGGGATCGAAAATTTTTAGTATTAGAGATCACGTACATCTTGAACATGCATGTTCCTAACATTTATATGTGTAAGCACAAGAGAATATTCATGTTTCAAGCTTCTCAATGTAGGACGTTTGATTACTTTATGTAGTTTTTGTTTTGTATGTGCAACAATCCATATTATTTAAGAAAATCTATCGTGGTTCAAGTCGTTCCATCTGTAGCCTAGGCACAGAGATATTTGCTATTATTGAACCCGTTATGTATTTTATTAATAATTAGAGCTTCAAGTGGCCACTGGCTACTGGTATAAGAAGAGTGGTTAATGTGAGTGGTGTCGATTAGGTGTTTTTTAAAATCCTTAATACGTATTCACCAACAACTTCCGTAACGAAGAAATTATTTTATCGTGTAAGTTGACATTCATCTCGTAAATTTCTTAAATAAATGTTTAATTTGCGTAATTACTATTTACAGTTCGTACAGAAAGCCTACGCGGGTAGGTACTGCTATCCCACTTGTTTCCTCAGACATAGCCCACTGAGTTTCTCGCCGGATCTTCTCAGTGGGTTGCGTTTCCGATCCGGTGGTAGATTCTGCGAAGCACGGCTCTTGCTAGGCTTCGTGTTAGCAACAACATCAGAGACCTCACCTACTCGCCCGGTGACGCTGATATGGTCTCTCAAGAATATCAGCTTAGGTAGGAAAAACAACAATGTATACAAGGTAAGAACTACATTCAGAGCCCAAATATCTTTAACAAAAAGATTGACTTTGATCGGAAACAAATACGGACCCTGTGGTAAGCAGTCGAGGTCAACAACGATCAAATTAGCGTAGGATCACACAGATATACATAGAAGTATATATTTCTACAATCATATTTCTGCAAGTTTGCGAAATGGGGCAAAAAATATATATTTCCGCGACTAACAAAATCATCAAACATTAAAAACTACCGGAAATTGTAAATTACAAATGTCAGATTAAACCAGTTTTAAAACGTTTTTTTTGTTCTGTGATTAATGTATGTTCATTTCATTGGGATATTTCCTTATTAGGTTTCCGAATTACGAATAATGTTCGCTTCTTATATCGGCTTCTCGCATTAAAACTGTATAATCTCAAAACTTACTCATTTTACAGAGTGTTTTAAAGGTTTATTATTATTATGTAATATCTTTAATATTCGCAACATTTATTTTTTATTTTTTACCAGTAACATTATCTGTCTTTTGAAGTAAGATAAAATTTTGTACCGTATTAATTTTGTTAATAGTAGTCAAAACATAGGTAAACTAAAACAAAAAACCTAAAACTAAACTACCCTCTTTTGACAGTATTTATGACAAAAATACTGGTGGATACCAAATGTTTACGCATATTAACTCAAATTCGAATATTTTTGGAAATTGTACACTTTTAATGCGAAAAGCCGATATGTGCGTACACTTTCGGAATTTATTCCGGATACATTATAACTTAACATTTAAGCTCGGAATACTTGGTACGCAACACTAATCAGGATCTTATGTTCCTACTTTAACAGCATACCACGTTAAGCCCGACCGGCTTGGCTTAACAAACTTTGAACAAGCCAGTTTGCCCATCGAAACAAAAATAAAGTTTCAATGACCTTCCTGTATAACACGAAACGGATTTAACTAAAGTTATCATATATTCCACTTTCAGTTTAAATATTGTTTTCACTTATTTCGTCTTTCATAGCTCTGTATATTATGTAACTTGCCTAGAACTGGTGATGTCCACGAGCGCCTTTTTTTTACCTTACCTACGCTGATAATGTTAAGAATCAAAACAGTAACCTGTGTTTGTTAAAATAGGCAAGAGAATGGCATCAGCCCGTGTTAAATTTTGGTCTCCAATGAGAAGAACAATTTTCTCTTTTTAGAAATTCTCACTTCCGAAAGTAATCATTTACTATTAGATTGGTGCTACACAAAATCTACGAGGGCTACGACGTAGCACTTTCCATTCACATTACGCTTACGAGAAACTTCAACAAGAAATTCAACTTTTTTCTTTCATAATATTTTGGTTACATATTCTAGTAGTCAAATCGTTATGATACAATAACACACGTTTTGATACTTTTGAAAAAATAGAATATGGTCGAGTGTCCCTCAATTTTACTTCCATCAGAAAGTTGTAGAGAGCTTTCGCAACAGTTCGTGGGATCACGATAAGAACGCCCCGTCTTGTTATCCATCCGGTTGTGTAACGCGTGTTGCGCTTTCTACATATAATTTAAGACGCAGACCGACCTTGCTCGTCTAGCTTAAATGCAACAATCGCCCATGACATTAACAATGTGAATTTAGTGAGCCCTTGGAACACACTTTATGCTACTTTTTTTTTATTGCTTAGATGGGTGGACGATCTCACAGCCCACATGGTGTTAAGTGGTTACTGGAGCCCATAGACATCTATAATGGAAATGCGCCACCTACCTTGAGATAAGTTCTAAGGTCTCAGTATAGTTACAACGGCTACCCCACCCTTCGAACTGAAACGCATTACTGCTTCACGGCGGAAATAGGTGGGGTGGTGGTGCGTGCGGACTCCCAAGAGGTCCTACCACCAGTCAGATTTCAAAGGGCAGTCAAAGGTACAGGAAACACAAACTTCGAATACTAAATACTACCTCTAATAAGCTGACTCCTAACGGGAATCGAACTCGGACGCGATAGTACTGTATTCATTAATCACTGTTTGTTGAGGGTGTAATAGTTATAGCTTGCAAATTTACATCAAAACACCTGCCCATCGTCATTCCACTTACCCACAGAAATCTAAAACCTGAGATAAGTATTTACAAATAATAACTAGCGGAAGAGATTGAGTCCCAATAAGGTAAAGGAAATATTACGTAGCTTATTTGCTATAGGTTATTATTGGGGATAGAACCACGCGTTTCAACTTGAGCTGGAGTTAGTGGTTATATCGATATTATTCAGACCGCAGTCTCGCGTAATTCAGTGATGATGGACAAACAAACCTACCACTTGAGGGTAACGAACCTCACAGGACTATGTGAACAGTAGCACTGACATAGCTACATATATCTATAGACCCTATTTGACGTTGAAGAACGTGTTTGTTCGTACGTCAGTAAAAAGCGACCTCCAAAATAGGCTACATGGTGACCTTGTCGTACACGTGTTAGCCGAAATAGGGTTGACACTTTAGGTTTATTTAATTTTATTATTTGTTTTTTTTTTTTTTTTCTAACTCACCTGGCACATTTTTACGGTTCGCGTTCGATAAAACACTAAATAATTCATAAAGTACTTGAGATAATCACAAGATGATATGATGTAACTTTCAGAAGTTGCTGTTCTGAAGTATCTTGATTTTGCATCTAAAACACATTAAAATTTTGTTAATGATTTTTTTTATCCCTAATCTAATCGTTAGTACCCCAAGGGGCAATTCAGCTACGCTCGGACGGGAAGAAATATGCTAAATTATTGATATAATCATTGACGATGAAATTGTTAACATCGATGAGATCACTAATGCTTTTTATATTTAATGTTTTGCATTTTGTTTTGATTTTATATTGGTGTATCTCAAAGAATACTCAAAGTTGTGCGAAGCAACCCTATACAAAGATCTATTCAAAATAGTTGTTTCTATGTAAATTTTATGTACTACACCGTATTGTTTGTTAGGGTTCCTTTCTTTGAAAAAAATATCTGAAGTTGTTATTTTTAGTTTACGCATAGAAACGAAAGGCAAAGTGTTATAATCTAACCGTAACCGTTATCCGTGAATGGAGATCCTACAACTTTCGGTAGGCAGCGGCTTGGCTCTCCCCCTGGTATTACTGAAGTCCATGGGCGACGGTAACCACTCACTATCAGGTGGGCCGTGTGCTCGTCTGCCTACAAGGGCAATAAAAAAAAAACTTACCACATCATATTTATACAATTAGGTATCTGTCTGTGCATAGTCAATGCCAGGACATAGCCAAGTTGCCGAAAGGATACCAGCAAGCTCCATGCTTAAGTTTTTAATTTTGCAGTTTATATCGACCACGCAATCCTTTGAGATAAATGAAACTGATTAAAAGAAATAACGACAGTTTTACTAATCCAACCAGACATCGACAATTAACTGGCATTATATGTGTAAAGGAATTTCGTAGAGTCTCTGTTTTCACGGACGGGTGATCGAGTACACGGCCCACCTCGTGTTCAGTAGTTGCCGTTGTCCCTAGACAGCACATGCACATTGTCTCAATTGTATTGAACAGCAGTGCTATGCTTAAAACCGGAAAGTATTAGTAGCTCGCGTTAGAAATAGGCAGAATGTTCATAGGAATCTGTGCGGTTTTACAATATTCCCTGCAGCCAACCAGATTACGGTTCTTTGTTGACGTGGAGGTTAAGCAGTCACCGGGGCTCACACCACAACATGAACAACATATCTTAAGTTACAATATAAGCGAAGGATGTTGGCATCTTCGGATCATTTTCATAATTTTTTTTAAACGTTGCGTGAATGTCACTTTGCTAGTTTGTCAACAAGAACTAGGGAGAAAAAAAACAGCGTTATCAATTACGTACACGTGGTGGACCACGCAGTCGTCTTCCTTGTAAAATATTATAATTTATTCATAAATACAAATTTTGTTTTTATACGAGACGAAAACACGTTCACTGAGAATAATTTGGTATTCAAAAAAATATACACAGGAAAACTTGTACCTACACAGTTTTTTGTAAAGGACGAATAGAGCGCAGGGCGATTTGTTATAATACTTTTTTTTAAATAGTTTTTCAAGCCTGTTCTGACACAATGATATTGCTACAGGTTTCAATCATGATTTGTTTTTATGACAAAGATAAGAGAGGTTTGTGGGTCAGACATTGATAAGTTATCAGAGGAAGTGGGTATACCTTTAGCTGGTATACAGAATGGTCTGATTTATCCTCTCAATAGCGTTCTCCCTTTCAAATTATTCTTACTCCTTCCAGTTCTTCTAGTGCCAAACAAAACAACATCAAACAGAATGCTTGAAATGAATGAAAACTGTTTGTTTGGGTTTTTTTTTTTAATGAAACTGTGTGATCCCGACACTACTCCCGAGTTGGTACCGTTATTACGACGACCTTTTTGCCCCTGAGCTCTTCTGCTCGCCTGACGTAATATTAATTAATAAATAATTAGGTAATAAATAGTTAAAAAAAAAACATTTTTTTACTCGCTTATATTTACAATTAAGTCACTTTTTCTTACACTATTTTTAATTAAAATTTATTAAAATTTATTTTCTATTTTTTAGTTGGATTTTCTATAAAACAGTATTTTGTTAGTTTTTTTAAACTATTATTTATTTTTCATTTTTTAGCTGAATTTCAATTTTTTCAATTTTTTTTTTCAATATTTTTTTATTATTGAATTTTCATCGGTCCTTAATCAGTATACCAAATTTCGAGTTAATCCGACGTTTTGAAGGGGGTCAAAATCATATTCAAAGATTCCGTTACATACTAACATACATACGTCTGAAGCTAATAAAAGCGTATTAATAAACCCAATATATTTTTGAGTAATAAAAAGACGTACTAAGGTCACACTGAAGATGTTTTATCTAACGACATATGCGATTTTTTTTAAAACCGTTTCATATGTTATAAAACATCTGGCGTCTTAACATGTCAAGTATATTATTACGATGACCTGTTTTGACCGAGAATTTAATTTAATTTAATGTATTATATTTATTGAAACCAGAAACTATTATATATTAATCTAAGAACTTCATAATGAAATGAATAATTTGAAACGTACCTACCTATATCTCATAAATAATTATATTTTCATGGATTCTGCTAAAGTGTTGTGTGAATCTTTTTTCTTTTATTTGTGTGAACCTGCCATTGTGGCAGTTTAATTTTTAATATTTAGGATTAATTATTTTCACAATATGAGGGAAGTTTGAACCACATATTTCTGATTTGTGCATTATGGACCTTAGCTTATCCATGAATACACACCCACACATAATACACCCCGACAAAAACACAAGAGCACTATATACCTACCGCGATTATTCTGACAGATAGTCAATAATCTTTCTGTCTTCGACAGTTGGCTTCGTTTGGCCGTTTCTACGGTTAGCGTGGTATCGATCGGAAAACACTGTCGACCTATTATTCCCACACGTATAACTAACTCGAATCTTGAAATTACGCGTATTTAATAGTGGTACTATTCCCCTGCTTAGGATTCTTTATAAATTCCAGTGGGCTCAGCAAGGGCATATTCAAGCACAGCAGCGTCGCCGCCCTCGTCGTGCAATGTGGCCGCGCAGACGGAGTCAGGCTGGGTGTGTGGCCGTACTCGCCGGGCGGAAGCAAGCACTTTATACGCCAGTTTCCGGGGAGTGCCTTATGCCAAGCAACCAGTTGGAGAACTTCGATTTAAGGTAATATTTTTAACGAAATTTCGTAGACGACCTCGCGGACCGCCTCTTGCTTAGTGGACGCCGGAGTATAGAAGTGGATCGGCAGATGGGATAATGTTTCTACTCAATTAGAATTACGAATAACCGATCTATCGAGCCGGAATGCATGATTGCCCTGTGGCCATTAGGTAGCAAAGCCGTGGCAACCTGGATAGTGCGGACTCACACATGCCACACTGGTTTCTTTGTTGAGTTCTGTATGTACAATTAAATTATCTCTACATTGCCGTCTGTTTTTTGGAGTCGTAAGTCAGCCTGATAAACAAAGCCAGTGTCTAACGTTAAGAACACTTTAAACATCATTTGAAGAAGACATGTGATGGAGCCTTAGGTGCACAATGGAACGCAATGCATTCAAAAAGTGAGGACGAGCTCTGCCGGTGGTGGGTGGTGCAGTAATAAATTTATTTGAGCACATTAATCGTCTTTCACCAAAGTCGATGAGTCTTTACGCAAAGCTTTTTAAAATATTTACAGGAATTACAACCAGCAGAGCCATGGACCGACTACCTAGATGCCACCGAGGAAGGTCCAGTCTGCTACCAGACAGACGTTCTTTATGGAAGTCTGATGAAACCTCACGGCATGGATGAGGCATGCATCTACGCCAATATACATGTGCCTTTGTACGCCCTGCCGGCAGCTGGTGAGACGCCTACGAAGCCTGGTCTTCCAGTATTAGTCTTTATTCACGGAGGTGGCTTCGCGTTTGGATCTGGTGATGCTGACCTATACGGACCGGAGTATCTTGTCACAAGAAACGTTGTTGTCATCACTTTTAACTACAGGTAATATTTATTAGATGATGAATTGCCCTGGGAGATGTGAAAGACAGCCCATAGTCAGACCGAAGCTGAAACAGAGATAAACTACGCTAACGAGCATGGAAAACGACTTTCATTCAATGAGCTAAGCAAAAGTACGTGCAGTCTGCGTTTCGCAAACCTACAGGACGAAGGGTACTGACAGGCGCCCATTGTTTCTCGAAACCGTACATTATATTTCTAGATTCTTCTAACTAAAGTTCCCTGAAACTGTACATAGTTTAATTAAATGGGATTATAGCATTCCAACGCATATTCTTCTTAGGATCTTGGCTTTTTGTGGAACCGGATAACACGTTTAAAAAGTATGCTTCGACGAAATTTAAGTTAAAAGACTGAATTTGAAAAGGTCCGCTGAGCTCACACGGCAATTTACTTTCACATTTTGACAACAAAAACATTAAATTTCAGGTTGAATTTCTTTGGATTTTTCTCATTGGATACTCCTAAAGTCCCCGGAAACAATGGTCTTAGGGACATGGTAACTCTACTACGTTGGGTGAAGAGGAACGCCAGGGCCTTTGGAGGTAATCCTGACAACGTGACCTTGGCGGGCCAGAGCGCTGGGGCCGCTGCTGCTCACCTTCTCACCTTATCCAAGGCCACTGAAGGCTTAGTTTCAAGGTATTGTGCGTTCTCATTCATGGACTTATTTTTAAGTTCTATTTCATTTTCAGACAAAAAAAAACAATTTTTTCATGAGACTCTTTTTGAAGTGAAAGCTTTGTTATCATTCATCATTGTATCAACTTAAAATACTATTTTTCTTCAGTTTCTTCAGTTGCAGAACTAATAATAAATATAACATTTATTTTAGTTTACTTAAATAAATAATAATATCATAATGATTATTTCTGCTCCTATTTTTTATAGCATAGTTTTATTTTTAAGAATCATTTTTCTTAAAGATTTACGAATGATTTGCATTACGTATTACCCTTAAATGGTTGAACAAGCTCACGATGGCGGTGTGTAGATACCGCAGCTGACCCGCATCACAAATGATGAACGCCGCCACTTACATTGAGACATGAGGTTGAATTCTCAATTGTATTGTACAAAGGTTGTCCCACCCTTCTAACCGGAACGCATTATCACAGCTTTGCGACGGAAATAGTTATATTTAATGTTTCGAACCTAATCAAATTAATCAGGTAATTGTTTCAGGGCTATATTGATGAGCGGCGCTGCGACGTCCACTTTCTTTACAACATCTCCTATCTTCTCCCAGTCCATCAACAAACTCTTGTTTTCCATCCTTGGCGTCAACTCCACTAATCCTGATGAGATACACGAGAAACTCGTCGCCATGCCGGTTGAAAAACTGAATGAAGCCAACAGAATATTGATTGATCAAATCGGTCTTACCACTTTTTTCCCAGTGGTGGAAACACCGCATCCCGGAATAACCACTATATTAGATGAAGATCCAAATATTCTGGTCCAGCAAGGCCGCGGTAAAGACATACCCTTGATTATAGGTTTCACGAATTCTGAATGCCATATGTTCCAGCGTAGATTTGAACAGATCAATATAGTATCTAAGATCAATGAAAATCCAGCAATCTTAGTTCCTTCCAATCTACTGTACTCCTCGACTCCTGAGACGATTGCTTTGGTCTCGAATCAAATCAGCCAAAGATACTTCAATGGTAGCGTAGATCTGGAAGGCTTTATCAATATGTGTACCGATAGTTACTACAAGTACCCAGCCTTGAAGTTGGCCGAGAAGAGATCTGCGGCAGGTGATGCTCCGGTATTTTTGTACCAGTTCTCTTACGACGGTTACAGCGTGTTCAAGCAAGCCTTTCATTTGCATTTCAACGGTGCCGGACACGCGGACGACTTGACATACGTGCTGAAAGTGAATTCTGCGTCAGGGACTAGTTCATCACAAAAAGCAGACGATGAAATGAAATATTGGATGACGACGTTCGTCACAAACTTTATGAGATGCAGGTAATTAAATTATACACGATGCTTGATGATTCGCGCCAGCTTGCTAGCTGTACATGCAAGCCTTGTCAGGAGTGCCACTGGTTAAGTCAGACGCACTTCAACACTGGCCACTTACAGTAACTAACGGGCTCATAGTCCATCTGGTGTTAAGTGATTACCGGAGACTACAGACAAGGTCACTATCGGCAGAGAACCGTAAGTTCAAGCAATTTATAGTACAACTGCATCATAGTCGAAATAGGCAGGACGGTGGTGGTACAATAACCGAGCGGTCTCATAATGAGTTCCACCTATTGTTACGCAATTTATAAGTAACGTGCGTGTGATTTTTGTTACACGAATCCTATAAGCCTAAACTACGCAGGGACAAGTCTGTCTGAAGAATCAATCTTGAGATGGAATGATTCATTCCGTCTGTGTGAAGTCATAAGTACTTCTGTTTGTCTGATTTTTGATTTTCAATATAAATGTTTAGCGTTTTGTTTTTTAAATTTACGATTTGAACCAATAATTATAATTCCAGTGCTCCTATGTGCGATGAAACCACAGCGTGGCCACCAGTTACACCGCGGGAACTACAATACCAAGACATTATTACACCCAACTTATGCCACCAAACTAGTCTTACCAAAGAACAACTCGAAATGAAGAATTTCTTCGATAAGATCCATAACGGAGGTGAAAGCAGACTTAAGTAAACTCAAATTTTTAGGGTAGTATGGTGATAGATAGGTAGGTACAATACTCAATGGTGGGCAGCGGTTTGGCTGTGACTCTGGCATTACTGACGTCCATGAGCAACAGTAACTACTCACCATCAGGAGGGCCGTATGCTCGTCTGCCTACAAGGGTAATAAAATAAATAACGATACGACTTTTCGTTGTTCGCGGGGTAGAATGTATCCAACTCATCTATCATTTGACTGCCGACAAAGATATTCTATGTCCGTAGTATGCAAGCATCAATGCAAGCAATTGTGGCTTCAACTGTTTCGTTTCGAATCCAGTCAGGTTTTCAACCTTCATAATTAATGGTTTTATTTTATCTGACAATTGGAAAATCAGCTGTGACCCTTTTACTGATTACTGATTACTTACATACTGATGGATAGATGTCGACTTTTAATTTACTTTAGATCATTAAATCTCGGGTTATATGTATCCCGGCGATGTAGAGTATGGAGAGATGACGGGAGATCGTGTGACGCGTCAGTCTGCCCCCTCCAACAGCACATGACGATCACGACCACTCTGCCGAGAGTGAAACGATTGAGAAGGAAAAAGAGAGTAGACAACATCACGGGCTGTCCGATGTCAGGATCCACCATACAGAGCTCAAAGACAGCACAATGTTAACGTTCAAATTCAACTTGTGAAAAGATATTTGTATTCAAAGATATGAATTGTCAGACGAACCCCACGTTGGTAACAGCCTAAAGATCTATGAAGTAACTTTTCATTTGATGTCTACTAGCTAAGCTTCGCTAATCTTCGAACGCGTTCCTGAAGAAGTACTTGTACTAATTACATTTATCTGCATTATATCTTCAACAATTTGAACTCACGAGAAAATTCAAAAAGTAAATAATTAAGTAAACATTTTAGGATTATTGAAACTTGGTGACTGATTAGATGGTTAGTTTTAATTTTAAATAATCACAAATTGTATCTTTAAGCCCATAATGTTCATGTAGACTTAAAACTTGCCCACATTATAAATATTTTATTCATATAAACTTCGATCTCTATTTACTTTCGTAGAATAAGACACGGAAATACAAGATATTTTTTTATTCATAGATTTATTCATAGCCCAAGATGTTTCCTTGCGATAAGGGCCAATAGTGTAATTGTAATAAAATTAATAAGATGTGTTTTTTTATAAATATTGACATTATGAATGCGGAACGCAGATGTCAGTTTTGGAAGAAATGTTTTATTAATATGTATTATATGTAGATGAATGTTTTTCTATTATGTTCATTGTTGGATGTATTGGAATTATTATATCGAAGGACTTATATCATAATTTCGATAATATTGTGCTCCACGTGTAACTACTGACAAAAGGTATTATTTTGTCATCTAGATTGTTTATCATTTAAATTACATGAGAAGAAACGCGAAGGAATATGTTAACATATGGATTCAACAACGTTTTGTTATATTTCTTAGCATCCTTATGAGCATGCGCTATAGCGCACCATATTCTTATAACAACCTATACATATAAATAAAATTGGAGTGTCTGTTTGTAATATTGAAATAAACGCTTTTTACTACATGCATATGAACACATATACGGTACATATACCAAAATAACATTTTTGACAATTTTTGTCTGTCTGTCTATCCGTTGTTGTTTGTTCCGGCTAATCTCTGGAACGGCTGGACCGATTTTGACGAGGCTTTCACTGATAGGTAGATTCACTGATGATATAAGGAGTAAATTAGGCTACTTTTTTTAGACTAGCTTCGCTAAGCGGCGTCACCCGCGGTACGACAATAACCGCGGGTAACATCGCGGGGACTCAGCTCAACTATCAATAATAAAATTTAATGTTTCCGAAGCGAAGCGGGGGCGGGTCGTTAGTTTATAATAAATTTTCAAATTTCTGTCTGAATAAGTCAACATAATTTTTTTTGGATAAGTCTAGTCTTTTCTAGCTAATTAAATTGAGAGTGACAGAAATTTAATCAAAAGAAACTTATACATCCAAGGACTGCGTTAATTCTCAAAAATTGTTAACCGCGGTGTCTACTCTTCTAACACAAATTATCTACGATAAAACTGGTGAACCAATAAAACTCGTTATTTCAAATCGGTTGAGCATCCGCTAAATGAAGCAAATTATTTTGTAACTTTTTTATTTCCCATTGTGTTCCAACAATAGACGAACACTGCAATAGTGAATATCACAAGTGTTTTGTGTGTTATACAAAACGTGTTGCAATTACCTACATACATACATGTATCATATAATATTATGTGAGAATTAATAAAAAATATGGAGACTGATGAACGTAGCTTTTTATTTTTAGGTATTTTGTATCACTAATGATTTTTTGTTAGCTTAGTAGATAGGCGACTGTGCGGCGCACCCGATGATAATTGATTAGTGGCCCTCAAGAACATTACCAATGCCAGGGGCGTTCTACAGATTTTTTATTTTATTTTTTATAACTTAAATGGGTGGACGAGCTCACACCCCACCTGGTGTTAAGCGGTTGCTGGAGCCCGTAGACATCTACAACGTAAATGCGCCACCCACCTTGAGATATTAGTTCTAGGATCTCAGTATAGTTACAAAGCCTGCCCCACCCTTCAAGCCGAAACGCATTACTGCTTCACGGCAGAAATAGGCAGGGCGGTGGTACCTACCCGTGCGGACTCACAAGGGTCCTACCACCAGTAAACATGTAATTATTAGCTAATTAACCTAATTTCGTGACAATACATCGGTCTACGCGTCGGGCACTGTTGGTTGATACCAATCCTAGCGACGAGAGCCTTGTGAAGGTAGAAAATGATAAATTGATAAAATATTTAGACCTGGCCTGCGGGGCTAGCGCTATGTGGCGATTCTGATAGTGTCCGCGCACGGTTTGATAAAGAAGAGCTTCGACCAGCACCTACAGCTACTTTCAGACTACGCTATAATATAATAGCATATAGTACATAGCTCATAGCACAACAATATCGCGCACCATACATTGTTATGAACACGTTCACACTTTTTATTTATTTTTTTATTGCTTAGATGGGTGGACGAGCTCACAGCCCAACTGGGGTTAAGCGGTTGCTGGAGCCCCTAGACATCTACAACGTAAATGCGCCAACCACTTTGAGACATAAGTTCTAAGGTCTCAGTATGGTTACAACGGCTGCCCCACCCGTCAAACCGAAACGCATTACTGCTTCACGGCAGAAATAGGCAGGGCGGTGGTGCCCACCCGCGCGGACTCACTACCAACAGTAAAACTCTACTGTACTATATATTATTGGCTAAGTATACGCTGCTATACTATATGCCACTATAGTATAGCTTAGTCTAAAAGCAGATTTAAGAAGTTTTCGCACTCCAGTTCGGTTTAGTACAAAATGCGACAACTCACCAGCGGAAATTTAAATCGATTACTATTTATTATGGTGATTTGTTATTTTGTATTTGTTAGTTATTCCAAAACCCTCGGTAAACAATGATAGCAAATAACCCGCGCCGAAATCTATTCTCTGTTGGATTAACATTTCCCTTATATCTGTTATTAACTATGGGTTATTTCAAAAACTTTCTGAATAATTGTCCGATTCCCTATCGCGTGGAGCATCCATGCTATTCTATATGAATGTAACATTAATAGCACACGTTATGTTTTGTGTGTTCAAAGCGATGCACCCATTCAACTCCGATAAACTTTTAACGCACTTGCATTTGAGTCTTTGTACTGAAAACAGCACGCAAAATTTATTAATTAATTTAATGTCAGGTAAGTATATGTATTATTATGGAAAAACATTTAATTTTGAAATATTCCACTTGGATAGCGTTAAAATAAATTACAAAGCTAACATTATTAGCACTATATTAATTATTTACGCAGTGTATTAATAGAATTACTGCCATCTGTGCCTAAATACAAGTTCATTAACTCGTTATGAAGTAATATAGAAAGAAATATGTCGGTTTCTGTTGCCGCCTAATATTACTATCCAAATTTCGTCCAAGCATTGTTTTAAATAAATACAATATTTAAACATTTTCTTCGATGTTCGCGAGCTGTAGAGTAATTGTATGATTAAGAATCGTGTGCTTATTACTTTCTTTTGTTGAAACGTTTAGAATAATTGACAGTGTTCCGTGGTGACGGAGTACGAAGTTGTCATTCGTCGACATTATAATATTGCGCTAACTACCGTCTACTCGTAATACCGAACCTTAAAACCGCACGCACAGTGAGCAGTTCCGAATACTTAAAACCGTTTTGTACTGTTGTAAATAATGAAATAATAATACGATAATAAACATTAAATTAAACAGTAAATGCAGCTTTAATTACAAAGTTGCAGCACGAAAGGTGGCTAGACAAGGCCCATCCATCTGAGCTTGGGTATTTTCCATGCACTAATCATAACCACAAGTACCACACGTGGAATCAACTAGTTCTCTATAGCAAATAATTTTATGAAATACTAGCTGACCCGGCAGACTTCGTAGAGCCTTAATCTATAAATAAAATACCTAAACTTTTGTATAAAATAAACTTAAAACAAACAAAAGGAATCCGTCCGACGGGGGACACATCAAAGGAAAAACAAAATTGTTTGTTTTATTTAATTCCGAGCATTTTCATATTTATCTACCTTTTAAACCTTCTCTGGACTTCCACAAATAATTCAAGACCAAAATTAGCCAAATCGGTCGAGCCGTTCTCGAGTTTTAACGAGACTAACGAACAGCAATTCATTTTTATATATAGACATTGTTGAATTTTGTTAAAATTTGCACAGTTGGCCAGAGAATATTGAAAAACTGTGTGCTTCTTACGATTTTTTTTTTTTTACGTTTTCGATAATGTATAAGTTAGCTGAAATTTGTATGGAGTTGGAACGTTTTCCTACGTTTGCGCTGGCGGTGCTGTTCCAACTGCATACATTATCGAGAACGTAAAAAAACTCGCGCTAAGCACCCTGGAGACTTGTGTATTCGGTTGTTGTTAATGTCTACAATGTCTTTTATAAATCTATCCGAAATATTTTGTCTTTCAACGGTCGTCTGGTGTAGTGGTAAGTGACATGGTCACTACACGAGGGGGTCGCGGGTTCGAATCCCGCCAAGGAAAGGTATTTGTATGATAAATTAATATGAAATGTCTTTTCCAGGGTTATGGATGTATATTAACACTCTCACCGCCATACGGTCCGCCGGCGGGTCATATATATTCGAGTTAGACACGCCACCAATATGTTGCAGTAAACGAGATTAGCAGGCCGTACGGGTCGCCGGCGCACCGTATGTTTCGCGCCAAAATATAACAAAATTTCACCACGGCCTGCACGGCTAGGTATAGTTGCGACCGCCGGCGGACCGCACGGCCTGCCGCACCGACAAATTCTATATATAGGTGGCGGTGAGAGTGTTAAATATATGTATGTGTATAATAAAAATCTTACATTTATTTCCGTTATCTGGTACCTGTAACACAAGTTCTTTACGAACTTATCACGGGACCAGTTAACGTGGCGTGATTGTTAGTAAATATTTATTTATTATTTATTTTACTCTTATCTTTCACACTGAGACGCAATCCGTTCTAGAATAACTTAGTCATCCGTGACCATGAAACTTGTAATGCATTCGAACCGTCGGAAAAGTAAAAAAGAAAATAATGGACGTAATATTAAACAGTAAGATGAATTTTATTCGTTTATAAATTATCAACGCGACTCGTATGAACGTCGAAAAATATAACAATTACGAAACTAAAATTCTTAATTACAAATTAAATTAAAACTCCTTGGACTTATCAAGAAATTAGAAACATCATTTGAATTAGTTAATTAGAAAATAAATGGAGCACGACATTTCAATTCTTAAACATTTCAGTGACATTGCTATAAATATATATATCGACACTTGAAAGGCAAAAGTGACTAAGCGACAATAACTGATTTGTACATAAATGATAGGCAATAACCATATTCGATGCGCAAAAAAAATATATTTCTAGGTCTATTAAAATCATTTCAATCCTACAGCTACTAGCTAGCTAGATTCTACTACAGGTGGATTTGTTAAAATAAATTTTGTTTCCAGGTATTTTAACTTTAAATTAGTCTACTGTAAAGTTCACGCATTGTCGCTTAGTCACGTTTGCCTTTCAAGCGTCGATATATATGCATACATATATAAATCGTGGTATTTACGTTACCGGTTATGATAAAACTGGGTCTGGTGATGCTGTTCCTAATACCTGGAACAGAACAGAATGTAATCAGTATAGCTCAGGGGAAGATACGGGGACGCGTCAGAGATGGTTACGTGACGTATGGCGGTATACCTTATGGATCTCTGATGCCTAAGGGGATATTTAAGGTGAGGTCTTAAATACCATTTTAGTACTACGGACTTATACAAACTGTATTCATTTTTGAATTCATAAAATTTATTTTGTGGGCCTTACAGCTTGGGTACCACTGCAAAATGACTCATACCATAACTAAAAATTTTGGGGGTTGAGGGAATTTATTCTTTGTGCACTGATTCGAAATTATTTGATACATTTACATCGGTGATGTCGGTTAAGGTTTTTTTTTTGTATTAAAACGGAGGCTTGTCACATTTGTCACATAGATGACACATTGTATCAGTGAAACCATGTGACGTGTTGACTACTCGACAGTGGACATACTGGTGGTAGGTCCTCTTGTGAGTCCGTGCGGGTAGGTGCCACCACCCTAGTGTGGGGCAGCCGTTGTAACTATACTGAGACCTTAGAACTTATATCTCAAGGTTTGTGGCGCATTTACATCGTACATGTCTATGGGCTCCAGTAACCACTTAACACCAGGGGCTGTGAGCTCGTCCACCCATCTAAGCAATAAAAAAAAACATCAGTACGAGTTGAGGAAAATGTGTTAATCCTAGTCACAAGCTCGATCATATTTTGACAACTATTATAGCAAGCCGGCATAGCTCCCGTTTGGCCTAACATACGAGAGTTCCACGAATCTCGCTGTTCAACAACCTCCGCCGCCGAGGAGTGTCTGCAGCTCGACGTCAACGTGCCCACGTCGGCTGCTCCAACGTGGCCTGTACTAGCCTGGGTCACAGGTTCAGATGGAAGTTATCACTCTGGACAACTGGTCAAGAAGGGAATTATTGTAGTCATTGTGCGTCACAGGTACGTGTATGTATGAGATCATGTACAGAAGACGTCACTTTCAGAAAACATCTATAGTTTTACTTATTTTATAAAGTAAACGTCAGCACTAGCTCATCAGGGTCTGGTACCACGTCTGGTCAAGCGGTTACCGGAGTCCATAAGGCTACAACATGCTCGATATGGTCTATCTTTGAGATGCGAGGGCGGAGTATAATTTACGTAGGAGGAGTGGGCCGGAAGATCGCCTACATTAAGTGGTAATTAAGTAACTTAAAAGTGTGTGTTAAAATAGCACCTTGAGGGTTTTTGGGATCTAAGTTTCTCGCACACAAGGCTACGGAAACGTAAGTCACCAGTACTTACAGGTTATGGCCTGAGGTAACGGAACGCGAGTGCCCTGCTCAGATATAGCGCTAGCGTTACTCACGCGCATTACAAACATTGTACTGTAGAAACTGAGACCTTAGAACTTATATCTCAAGTTAGGTGGCGGCACTTACGTTGTAGATGTTTATGGGCTCCGGTAACCAATTAACACAGGTTGGCCGTGAGCTCGTCCATCCACCAAAGCAATAAAAATAAAAATAAAAACACCCGATCACTACCTATTAAAAATTAAGCTGGAGGTACGACCTTTCTATAAAAAAATGCTAATGAAAATTAACAAAAAATGTAAACTACCAATTTTATATTTATAATATAAATCAGTCAAGTGCTAAAACTTAAATAAATGCACCCTTACTAATTCATTACAATTTTAAATGGGGAGAAAGTAGCACTTTCTCGCCATTAGGGAGCGAAACCGACCGTTCGCTCCTGGCGTGATAAATAATGACCTTTTCAGGTACAAAATCCTTTTTCTCCTTACTTGTGCTAGAAGTTCTTGTTCCTTGCCAAAGTTCATGATTCTAGGTCAACAGGAAGTTGCGTATTGGTTTTGATGAGTGACGAATTTTGGCTGTATGTTTTGATTACGTTTATCAGGTAGTCGTCGTGGCCTAACGGATAAGACGTCCGGTGCATTCGTGTTGAGCGATGCACCGGTGTTCGAATCCCGCAGGCGGGTACCAATTTTTCAAATGAAATACGTACTCAACAAATGTTCACGATTGACTTCCACGGTGAAGGAATAACATCGTGTAATAAAAATGAAACCCGCAAAATTATAATTTGCGTAATTACTGGTGGTAGGACCTCTTGTGAGTCCGCGCGGGTGGGTACCACCACCCTGCCTATTTCTGCCGTGAAGCAGTAATGCGTTTCGGTTTGAAGGGTGGGGCAGCCGTCGTTACTATACTTGAGACCTTAGAACTTGTATCTCAAGGTGGGTGGCGCATTTACGTTGTGGATGTCTATGGGCTCCAGTAACCACTTAACATCAGGTGGGCTGTGAGCTCGTCCACCCATCTAAGCAATAAAAAAAAAAAAAAAAAAAAAAAAAAAAAATCTAGAAGGTTAAATTTTTTTATGATTATTTCCGCCAGAAAATTTAATGTTTAATTCCTCTTCTGGTTCCTGAGAAACAAGCCGGAAGATAGTGCGTCACGGTAAAATGGCCGTTGATACCTTTGAAAATGTCATTTTTTAGGTTAGGCGCCCCTGGATTCTTATGCTACGAAAGAGATATACCAGGAAATGCAGGCGCAAAAGACGTTATAGCAGCATTACGCTGGGTCAGAGACAACATAATTGCTTTCAAAGGAAACCCGGCAAGAGTTGTCGTCGCGGGCCAGGGTTTTGGAGCTGCCATGGTGGAAGCATTAACACTTACCCCAATGGCTGATGGACTGTTCCACGGTGTTATATTGCAAAGCGGCAGCATATTAGCTCCGTGGGCTTTCAACTATGATGCCAAAGACAGGGCCAAAGTTATTGGAGAGCGTTTGGACAAAAAACGAGATTTAGTCGATGTTTTTTTAAATGCCACAATGGAAGAATTATTTATTAAATCAAGTGAATCGAACACGCCATATTTCTCTTTTGGTCTTTGTCTGGAAGAACCACTGAAGAATGAGGAGCGGTTTTTCTTGGAGACGCCTTACGATTTGTTCGTGACAAAGAAGTCTAAATCTGTTCCAATGATAATCGGCTACAATAGCGATGAAGCGTATATATTCGCATCACTACTAAAGGAGTTTAAGGTTATGAATAAATTAACTAAAGATATTAGCTTTCTACTGCCATACGAGTTGCAATTTTTAAATAGTAGAGAAATGAATCAAGTTTCTCGACAAATCGAAGATATTTACTTCAGAAGAAATCGTACAATGACTGCTCTGCTGGCTTACCACAGGTAAAATTTCCACATATATCTTTGAAATACTTTCATTTAGCGTGTTATGTAAAAACAAAAATAACCATATTACAAGATACAGTATAAACATTAAAAGTTATCCTTAATAACTAATGCGATAAGAAGTGATGAAAAACATTATATTTATGTGTTTTAGGGACGTATACTTTTTAAGCCATGTTTATCGAAGTGCCAGTTATCACGCCGCGGTGTCATCCCTTGTCTACTTCTACACGTTTTCACACCTTGGGGAAGTCGGCGTTCAAAAAGAACCTGGAATCCAGAAAAGCGGAGCCTCTCATTCAGATGAACTTGCTTATCTATTTTCTGGGCGAAACCTGGATAAAGAAGACGGCCTTGTCCAAGACCTTTTGGTACAATTTTGGGTCAACTTCGTGATATATTTGTGAGTTTGCATTAAAATGAGATTTCTATATCTTTTACGATGGTCGAACTTGCTAGAGTGAGAGGGTGACAAAAGATTTACTTAGTTGACGGACATTAATAATAATATAAAGGGCAACCTAAATTATCTCTTTTGTTAAGCATTAAAAATAGTGTATATTTTATTAATGAGTAATTTTTTTAAATTTATTTACAGAAATCCAACTCACCGACAACCACTTGACTGGGATCCAATGAATTACGAAAACCCTCGCCTACTCGATATCGGCGTTGAACCTAAGATGATCGACTACCCTCACGAGAAGACTTCAAAATTTTGGGAAGAAATTTATGACAAGTATTATTATTCTAGAAATAGACTTCCAAGGAATTGAGACAGGGATATCTCTATGAAACTGAATTGACGGACTGATATTTTATATTTCAATTAATCAACATGTGTTTTTATTAACAAAGACGAAATAATAAAGTGACTTAAGATCATTTATATTCCGTTTTATTGAGCTTTTGTTTAACCGGAGTTGAAAAATTGGATCTTATTCAAACGAGATGTTTAAAAAGCCTTCAGTAATGGGTTTGATCGTGAGCGCAAATCGCACTAACTTAGGATTTAAATTTTAAATTATCTCTGCTCTGCCAATTACTTTAATGAATATGCACACACATGTTAATTAGGTATATTATTAGATAACGCAGGATACCCGGCACTACGTTACTGCGCTGGTCTAGCCTTGATTATCAGTAGACGTCAGAACTGTAGAAGCACAGTGTTTCGTAAAAATAATTCTCAAATACATACATAATAGTTAAGTAATCTTTAAATACACACATACTTGAATTACATGTACACCGCACAACGAGTATATTATAAAAAAGCAAGGCGTGACTGCGTCAGTACTATTTCTGATTCTACAATGTTCTACACTGTCAGTTCAATTACCCTGATTTTAATTGGTGCGTAAGTGCTTTTTGATTACCTTTTTTATTTAATAATTTGCTACCTTTAAGCCTAGATAGTTCCACTATAGAAGAGAGCTAGCTTCCTTTCTTATTCCCTGACATCAAATCTCAGAAATATTATGATGATTGAATATAGTTTCGGCGGAAAAAAGCGACGTTCAATTGTTTTTTCTGTGCCTATTTATAGCCGACTTCTCAATCAATCAACCAATCATTGTGCAAGTATCTAACGTAAGCCAGTTTAATTAGAATTAGTTTTTGTGTTATTGTAGTTTTGTTCCACATTTCGAACTATGGAGTCGATTCTGTTTTGTGTACTCTACCTACATTTATTATACACTATTTAACATTTGCGCTAGTTTTAAATTGGAAATGGACATGTATTGAAGTTTTGTTGTATTGTTTTCCGTCTCCTGTGTATCTTTTCGTTCTAGCGTGTGAGAAAAGAGTGTCTTTAAAATATGAGAGAGTGCGCATGCTTTCTATTCGTGGTATAGACAAGCAAAAAAGTATATAATTTTAATTAATCATAGCCATCAACTTTTTTTACAGCAAACCTATTACGAACATGTCGTCTTTTCGCATTAAAAGTGTACAATTTCCAAAAATATTCGAATTTGAGTTAATATGCGGAATCATTTGGTAACACCAGTATTTTTCTCATAAATACTGTCAAAAGAGCGTTTTTTTTAGATTACCTATGTTTTTGCTTACTATTAACTAAATTAATACATAATTTTATCTTACTTTAAAAGACAGATAATGTAACTGGTAAAAAATAAAAAGTTAATGTTGCAAAGATGATTAATATAAACAATTTCACATGTTTCAGACCTTTAAAACACTCTCCTATAAAATTAGCAAGTTTTGAGATTATACAGTTTTAATGCGAGAAGGCGATGTATTACTATGTACGAAATATATTTTATTTGTTAAATTTTCCCCTTGTTATCGAATGGGTGAAGGTCGATCTACCTTGAGATGTTAGACTAATACGTTGACGTATTGTTAATGAGTTTCAAACAATGTAATGCGTTGTCTGAATTCAACAGTAATAAAATCGATTCGTGCGCTAGTTGCAATAACATCGTTATATTGTAAACTGGTTTTGTTCGGTACCGCCGTGCAGTCTGTTTTATTAAACACATCACTCCCAGACGACTCAACACGAGCAATATTTAAATTGATCGCAAGCTTTCGGAGTGGGTTGCTTGCTATGCTAACTATGAACCACACTATCTATTGCAGCGGTAGGGGAACCGGGGTAAAATGAAATTTTGGGGGGTAAAAATGAAACTTTTGTGATACTTTACTTATATTTAATAGTATATTTTTTAGTATGGATTCCGGCTATGGAATGAGCTCCCCTCCACGGTGTTTCCCGAGCGCTATGACATGTCCTTCTTCAAACGAGGCTTGTGGAGAGTATTAAGCGGTAAGCAGCGGCTTGGTTCTGCCCCTGGCATTGCTGAAGTCCATGGGCGACGGTAACCACTAACCATCAGGTGGGCCGTATGCTCATCTGCCTACTAGGGCAATAAAAAAAAAAAATTGAAATAAAATAAAAAAATAGTATAGATACTTTTTAGTATATTTTATATTGAAGTGAAACTTACAGCGTTATATATTACTAGCATTACTAGCACTACTAAACGCCTAAAGCGTTATGTATAACTAGGTATTACATTAATAAATTGAATAAATTATGTTTTTTTTTTCAAAATTATCATGGGGACTATAATATATTATGAAAGATGCTAAAAAGAAGCGATTTCTTTTTTTTTGTTCTTCCCCATGGGGTAATATCAACTTACACAAAAATATTTTGGGGTAATAATTAAAAAAGATCCCCGACCGCTGGTCTATTGGGTAGTCGATATGTGTTTATTGTTAATTCACTTAGAGAAGAACATACTTTATAAGTATTAATTAACAATGCATGAATTAAAAAAAAAATTTGGTTAAGAAGTTCTGAGACATAATAAATTATAGTTTTAAATTATTTTTGCTGTTCAACGCGAGGAAATAAAGAACTAAGTGAATCATGATTGTAGTATCCTATTATATAATATTCTAAGGTAATAATGGAAAGAACATAAAGGGGAATGCCCATTTTAGGCCTAAAGCGGACAATAGATTATAGAAAAAAATACTTAGTGCATTAATTTTGTCATAAATAAATATGCATTTACTTTCTTGCAAATAAGCGCCACTACAGTTTACAATAAGTAGTTTAAAAAAAGTAACTCTATTGAAAAACAAGGATTTTTATTTTTGCGGGAAAAATATTGCCAGCTTCAAAACCTTTTACGTATGAAGTAAATATTTTGAGTATATAAATAAAACATAAATAAATCATTTCAGTATTATCATTAATCAATCGATTTTAATGGATTTTATGCACATAAAATAACATCGAAGACATACCCAGTGGTCTTTAACTTGTAACTATACTTGAGACCTTAGAACTTATATCTCAAGGTGGGTGGCGCATTTACGTTGTAGATGTATGTGGGCTCGAGTAACCACTTAGCAACACCAGGGTGGCTGTGAGCTCGCCCACCCATCTAAGCAATAAAAAAAACTTTACTAGTATTGTTATTTAAATATGTACAACTAAAACAAAAACATAAAAAATAATGTGTACTCGTAAAAAAAAGATTAAGATATAAATCAATTATCGGTTATTTAAAAAAAAATCGATCTATGAATTTCATGTAATTATTTTTCTTTATACTGACAACACTGAACTTAATCTGACTGACTGACACTTCGCTTGCTGCTTGTGGTGTTGTGCTTGCGTACAAAATGGATGTGTTTTGATTTTTTCTTCGATTTATTTTACTTTTACCAATAACGTTTCACACTACGACTAAAAAACATTGTGTGAATTGTGGTTTTACCCTGACCGTGATTTAAAAACGTGTATATGCTCTCTTTTGCTATTTTTAGATGATACTAATTGTGTATGAAGATGAAGAAAATATAGATATTTAAAGAATGAAGTGTGTTTTTATACCCTATTGGATAAAAATACATTAGGAACATCTCAAACATTAAGAAAAGAAAAGTTCTTGAAGTATCTCACAATCCGACACTTATTTATATAGAAAATTAACCTCAAAACGAGTTTTTATTTTTATTATATTTTTTATAATAGTGGCGTCAATTTCAATATATTTTTTAGATATCCAATACATTTAAGAATTTGAATCAGTACATTTTTATAGTAATATTTGATGTCCATCTTGGGCCTAGCACACTATGGAGAGTGGGCATTCCCCTTTAAATAGAGTGGTTTTAAGGTCCATCGAAGCCGCATCTTAGAATTTCAATGTTTGTATTATTATTGCTTATCTTAGGTTCAGCGATATATGCAGAGTCCTTCAGTAAAAAATGTGATGTGCTCGTGAAGTTAGACTCGGGACCTGTGTGCGGGAGAGAGGAGAGCGCAAACAAAAATACAAAATACTTCAGTTTCCAGGGCATTCCGTATGCGAAGCCACCCGTAGGCGCCAGAAGATTTTCTGTTAGTTTCACGTATTACATTACATGTATATTTATTGATGTAGATAAGCAGCCAAACCCACGGTCCCTCTGTTTAAGTTTTTATTGACCGGACTTCTAATCTTGGTACATAAAGTCGACCGGGCGATGGCTACATCCTTCTTTCGCAACGCGTCGAGCTGAGAATTGATTAGTTTGATCTTGAGTATTTCTGATGGTAAACAGTCGACGTCGCCCAAAACACGTCATTTCCGATTCTCGCGATCCACTAACAGTGCTTTTAGGTACCCCAAGCACCGGTCATCGTTCTCGTCGAACCCGTCGCTTGCGACGATAGTCTCGACGAGCAATTCAACCCATAGACACAGCGCACTTAATTTCTCGCCGGATCTTGTCAATGGGTCGCGTTTCCGATCCGTCAGTAGATTCTGCGTAGCACTGCTTTTGCTGTTAGCAACGTCCTTAGGTTAGAGCCCCGTGAGCGCACATACTCGCTCGGTGACTCTGGCATAGCCTTCTAATGCTACCAGCTTAGGTAGGAAAAGAAAGAAAGAAAAAAGTATTTCTATCTCGAAACATTTATATGTGGCAGTTTCAAAAGAGACATTATATTGGAGTAGTTGGTGTACTTGGTGATTTTACAGTGTTTTATTTCAGGAACTGGAGCCACTTGAGCCATGGTCTGAACCGTTCTATGCTTACGAAGAAGGGCCGGCCTGTCCGTCGAGAGATACTATTTACGGCAGTATTACCGTCAAACGCAAAGGAATGAGTGAAAACTGTATTTATGCTAATATGTTTGTACCGGCGTCTGCGACTCTGAACAGCGATGAACTTTGCGAAGACAATTCCCTGCCCATATTGGTGAATATCCACGGTGGTGGGTTCCAAACTGGATCTGGCAATAGAGATTTGCATGGACCGGAATTGTTGATGTTAAAAGATGTCATTGTAGTAAATTTTAATTACAGGTGAATTAAAATTCATTAAACTTTGTAATAAAATGAATTAATGTCGTTTTACACAGTGCCTAATGAGTAATATTTGTATATTAGATTGGCCATTTTCGGATACCTGTCTCTAGCTTCTCATAAGATTCCTGGTAATAATGGACTGCGAGACATGGTGACGCTGCTAAAGTGGGTGCAGAGAAATGCAAAAGTATTCGGGGGAGACCCTAAGCGAGTGACAATACTTGGAGAAAGTGCTGGAGCAGCATCAGTACATCTTCTCATGTTGTCTCGGGCCTCCAAAGGACTATTCAACAAGTAAGTATTTCTCTTTCTTTCCTGTTACTGTCAAAGTTTTTGTAGGCAGTGGCTTAGCTCGGCCCCTGGCATTGCTTGAGCTAATAGTAACCACATAAGGTTATATATGGCTTGTTGAATGCTTGGGTTTCTTGAATAAAATTTCCAAAATCGATCTGGTGCTTGTATTTTCTTTATACAGTTTTTTTCTCAATTTTTACGTTGCGAACAAGTTAGCTTGGCACGGCGATTTTTGTAGTGTGTATGGTGTAGGCAAACATAAATAAAAATTTCAATATTGCTCCTTAACATTTCGTAGGCGTTAAAGTATTTAAATTTCTCAAGTTACAAAAGTGTATATCTACCATAATATGTTCTATAAAAGATTGATATCATGTACCGGAAACTCAATTAATAAGCTTACACATATTAAATAAATAAATTGTTTTTGTGTTTCAGAGCTATTATAATGAGCGGTACCGCTATACCAAACTTCTATAGCTCTTCCCCAATATATGCTAAATATATCTCCGACATGTTTCTCGGAGAACTAGGTTTAAACTCTACCGAGTTAACGTCTGATGAAATTCATCAGACGTTAACTGAATTACCGTTAGATGATATTATGAGAGCCAATGACGTTGTGCAATACAGAGCGGGTTTAACTTCGTTCGTTCCGGTTGTAGAGAAAGAGGGTCATGATTATACCAGGATCATTGACGATGATCCGATTACTTTAATAAGTCAAGGTGTGGGCAAGGACATTCCCTTACTAATGGGTTTCAATAAGGATGAAGGTGAATATTTCAAATGGATAATCACTATTTACAATATTGTGGACCGTTATAAAAGTAATCCGGCAGTTATTTTATCGCCAAGACTGGCGTACGAGTTGCCCCCACAAGAAGCTTCAGCCAAAGGAATATTCGTGGGGAAAAGATATTTTGACGGTGAGCCCACAGTGGATGGATTCGTAAAAAGCGTGACGGATATATACTTTCAATATCCTATGATCAAACTGGCACAATGGAGAATATTTTTGAATTCGGCGCCGACATATTTTTACGAGTTTTCGTATGAAAGCGACTTCAGCATTACAAAGAGAGCCAACTGGTTAAGCTACAAAGGAACTGCTCATGTCGAGGATCTGACGTACGTGTTCCATACTACCACGTTTCTCGGAAGTCAAGTGTCAGTGCCTCCTAAAACCAGAGATGACCAAATGAGGGATTGGATGTCTACTTTATTCAGTAACTACGTAAGATGCAAGTTAGTATTGACCTTCCTGCCACTGTATTGGACTATCCTCTTGTTGACTCTGATGTGATTTTTGATTTCAGTAATCCTACATGCAATAAGCGTGATGATCCTCGGTGGCCTCCCATTAACGAAGAACAGTTGATGTTTCAAGTTATCAAGGAGCCCAACGTTTATAACATGTCTTCATTACCAAAGCAGTTGAAGGACATGGTGGAATTCCATGACGGTGTAGACGATCAAGTCAGGTGACCTATTTATTTTTCCAAAATATTTATAACGTCTGATCTGTAAATAATTAGTCCATACCAAGTTAATTATAAAATAATTATTCTCATTATATTTTATCAACAAATCGTTTCAGAATGCAGTCAGAAATCCTTAAGGAGCAAAAAAAGAAACTTAGTATGAACGAGTAACTGTCTGAAACATAGTAATAATACTCTGTCAAGAAAGTACCAGGAAAATATCAATAAAGCATGAAATATTAGTCATCCATCCAAATTTATTTTATCACCATTAAAATATGCTCCTTTAGAAACCATACACCTCAATTAATAATTCAATCATCTAAACATTTTTGAAACACATACGGAATTGTGTTCAGTTCTCGCCGTGGATTCCTATTTGTATTCTACCGAATGAAAACGGGTGCCACGAAGTGGTAATTTGAGTTTAGGAAGAAGAAAAAAGAGAAATAGTCTGACCCAATATCTAGTCAATTCGGTGATTGCTTGTTGGCATTTGTTGAGTTTTTGGTCAAAAATTCGTTCACGATGAGAGCCTTGTGCGAAGGCGTATTATCGTGGAGCAAAATCTAAGATTTTTGGAACGAAGTTCCTTATCGCGCGTTGTGAAAGGGGGCTAGACGGAAAAAATTCTTACGAAAAGTTGTCACGACACTTTTTAGATCCGTCATTCTGACCAATCAACGTGTAGGCGCTTATCGCGTGACATTGCTCGTATCCGATTGGTCCGCGTAATGAGTACAGTTTCTCGAGATAGCGTTTCAACAATAGTAATTTAGTTCATAGTATTGTTTTTTTCTTCTTCATAATGCCGTAATTTATTATTATAACTTTAAAAAAAAATTACAATTCCTTCACTAATTAATCGAAAGGAACTTCGTTCCATCCGGGTGTCCCTTGACACCTCTGAAGTTTTCCCACAAATTTGGCCTTTTCGTCAAATTTTCTCTCTGAAATGACGCATAACAATCAAATAATATTTTCTATTTAGTGTAGAATCTCCCGACAACATCGCGATAGTCAAAGAAGAGTCAGCATAACTTTGACTTTTGGTCGAATTTGTTTTTTTTCGGTTTTGATTCATCTTCCATTATATCTCGGCCTTTTTTAACGCTTTTTGTGCCAAATAGTTGTGCCCATTTAAGGAGAACAAATAAAACCAAAAAAAGAGTTCGGAACCATTAACAAATCCACTCCAGATACTTTTTTGACTGAATGTACATTGAGTTTATATTAAGGTAATGGTAAAATATTTTAGTTTTATTTTTATTTTCGCTTACTTAGTTGTTTTAGTTTTAGAAGGTGAAACAAAAATGTGAATCGATATGAAATGTCGTACTGTCAATGAGTTACTTTTATCCCTGCTTATTCGCTAGTACCCTAAGGGGCTATTCCAGCTTCGCGCGAGTAGTGAGCTCAATCAAGGGCCTAACTTGAGAGAATATGCTAATACCAGTCATAACAAGGACAGTGCTTCTCCGAATCCACCATCGGATCGTAATCGCGATCCACTGAGATGGTCCGATGATCCGTACACGTGGGTACACGTAAAGCAACAGCTGGCCTTGGTGTTGAAACCCAACTTCGCGTTTTGAAGTCGTCGTGGCCTAATGGATAAGACGTCCGGTGCATTCGTGTTGAAGCGATGCATCGGTGTTCAAATCCCGCAGGCGGGTACCAATTTTTCTAATGAAATACGTACTCAACAAATGTTCACGATTGATTTCCACGGTGAAGGAATAACATCGTGTAATAAAAACGAAACCCGCAAAATTATAATTTGCGTAATTACTGGTGGTAGGACCTCTTGTGAGTCCGCGCGGGTAGGTACCACCACCCTGCCTATTTCTGCCGTGAAGCAGAATGCGTTTCGGTTTGAAGGGTGGGGCAGCCGTTGTAACTATAATTGAGACCTTAGAACTTATATCTCAAGGTGGGTGGCGCATTTACGTTGTAGATGTCTATGGGCTCCAGTAACCACTTAACACCAGGTGGGCTGTGAGCTCGTCCACTCATCTAAGCAATAAAAAAAAAAAAAAAAAAAATAGTGAAACTTTGTATTTCAGCGTAGGCAGCGGCGTGGCTCTGCCCCTGGCATTGCTAACGTCCATTAGCAACGGTAACCACTGACCATTATGCGGGCCGTGTATTCATTCATCTGGATGAAACGGCAATAGAAAAATAAAATAAAGCGTGTAAAAATTATAATACGAGGAAGACATTGCGAATCCACGTCAAGGTTGCATTTTTTTCGTATCATAGTAACGTTCATAAAAGCGATTTTTTTTTGTTTCAAAGATAGAAATATAAATTAACTGTGTCTACGCGAGACACTGGCTTTATTGCTTCTATAATAAAACCAATTCAATGCTTGCTACTTGCTTTAATTACAATTTACAATGCTTTAGTCGTGATTGTTCGACGATGAATGTATGAATGTGACCTTTCTCGAAAAGGAAGGATCTTGTGCCAATAATGATTATTGTGAGGTATCTTAAGAATATCGTTGAATGCTGTCAGCGCGCGGTGCCGGTAGTAATAAATATTCTGGTATGACGTTTTGGCTAGCTTGCTGTGCTAAATGAGTCAGGCGCCGCGACATACTCCCCCCCGTTGAAAGTCTTCTTTCAACACTCCTAGGTTTCTTGGCCATTGAATAGAGGACTAAGGCGAATGAGTGACCGCCGTATGCTCCCCGTCGCAGTATGGATTTCCGCCACTCTGGTTATGCCATCAGGTCCTGGGAACCTCTGCGAAACCCTTCCAAGGCACCAGCATAATGGTGGCGTGTTATCTTCTTTTATTAAAACAAGATCACCAATTTTGACATTTGCAGTTTCTTGGGTCCATCTTTGCCGTTGTTGTAATTCGTAGATATATTCTCTTTGCCATCTTGTCCAGAAATGTTGTCGCATTTGTTCAAGACGTTGATAGCGTTGCAGCTTGTTTGAGTTCAAATTTTGAACATCAGGGGATGGAAACGATGTTAGTGGTCGTCCAATGAGGAAGTGTCCTGGGGACAAAGGTAAAAGGTCGTCAGGACTGGAGGATAAAGGACCCAAGGGACGGCTGTTAAGTATTGCCTCCACTTATGCAAATAAAGTTTGTAGTTCCTCAAAGGTTAGATGGCTATTGCCTATCACACGCTTGATGTGGTGTTTAGCGGATTTTATACCCGATTCCCAAAGACCACCGAAGTGAGGAGAGTAAGCGGGAATGAAATGAAGTTTGATTCCTTCTTGAGCAGCAAAGTCAGAAAGAGAGGCATTGTTAGTTCTTAAGTATGTGTAGTTCTTTAGCTGTCCCCACGAAATTTCGACCATCATTGTCGGAGAATATTTCCGCCGGCTTACCGCGACGCGATATAAACCGGCGCGAAAGTGACAAAATTTTAAATTTAGTGTTTAGTATCTTGTGTTGTATTAGCAATTTGTATTGTAATGGAAAAGTTTGTCTTTGAGCCATGGCACACAAGTGTTCAAAGGAATCCTTTAACTCTTCAGCTGTTACGAAACCTAGGCGTTGGTTTAAAGGGTTTTTTAAATTAAACATGAATCGCCTTACGTAGGCGAATGATCTTTGCTACATTGATAGTTTAGAGTAGTAATTAATATTGATTATTATCGATTCTGAAACCGTTACTATACTCATCGTGAGCTCTCTTGCTTGCAAGAAGCAAAAAGAGCAGACTGATTACGTTCAACATACTTTGAAGAAATAACATGAATAAGTCCGGCTACCAGCCAGCCAAGTTTAGAGCTGATCAAGCTTGGAGCGTTTAATCCCAATGACTGTTGTTGAGTACCCACAATATCCCATTTTATGTTTACTCTAAGAATGATGTCTATTCATTTAGGCAAATTGAAACTAGGATCAGCTAGTTGTATATGATTATGTAATTTGATATTTTGCATATTTATCGGAGCCTTTGGGAGCTCTCCTGTTAGTTCATTAAGCACCAAACAGGATAAAGTATTATAATTTTGTATGAATTATCGATTGATTTTATACAGGGTGGCCCATAAGTCCTTTGATATGAAAAAAAATTTATTAAAATATTTAGTAAATTTATTAAAATATTTTAGTATTTGTCTTGCAGGCTTCAACTACACTGTTCGATGAATTATTTCCTATTCCAACTATATTTATAGCATCAGTTTTGAAATGAAGGTTTGATTGTTTTATTGTATTTTAAAGCAATGGTAGCAAGATTGCATAACAATGCACTTGGTATCTTTGGTTGAACACGTGGATGATTTAAGTAAAATTATGTTATTTATCCTTTGCACAAATGTACGAAACTTCTGATACACTGTGAAGGCAATAATTATGGATTTGATATTAAGGGATTGGGAATGTTGAAGGAAAGACACTTATCTTGTTTGATGAACGACAACGCGGTCGTGGCGAAGTCTTACTGCTGCTGCTTCGCTGCCGGATCCAGCGATTGTCCAGTACTGCGTTCCCTTTTCCTTCCTTTTGGCGTAGATTGCTGATGCGACGCCGTTATCTTAATGATGACTTGGCACGTTGAATGAGGCGGAACGCGTGTCCTATCACGGTCGCCAAAAAAAAAAAGTATGTCTACGCGAGACACTGTGGCTTTATTGCTTCTATAATAAAACCAATTCAATGCTTGCTACTTGCTTTAATTACAATTTACAATGCTTTAGTCGTGATTGTTCGACGATGAATGTATGAATGTGACCTTTCTCGAAAAGGAAGGATCTTGTGCCAATAATGATTATTGTGAGGAATCTTAAGAATATTGTTGAATGCTGTCAGCGCGCGGTGCCGGTAGTAATAAATGTTCTGGTATGACGTTTTGGCTAGATTGCTGTGCTAAACGAGTCAGGCGCCGCGACAACTGTCTTCAGACTTCGCCCTTTACTCGTGCTATAAGGACCTGAATTCTTGCTAAAGTTATAATTTTTCATTGCTTAGATATATGGACAAGCTCACAGTCCACCTGGTGTTAAGTGGTTACCGGAGCCCATAGACATCTATAACGTAAAACCCGCCACCCATCTTGAGACATGAGTTCTAAGGCCTCAGTATAGTTACAACGGCTGCCCCATCCTTCAAGCCGAAACGCATTACTTCTTCACGGCAGAAATAGGCAGAGTAGTGGTAGATCACCATGCGGACTCACGAGACGTCCACCACTTCACGATTCTAGGTCAGCAAGAAGTGCCCTAGGGGCTAGAAACTTATGACTTATTTTGAATGCAGTATTAAATCTTTGCAATTGATGCCCCTACTCGTTCCTGAGAAAAAAGATCTTAAGTATATTGTGTTCCGGATTCCGACGAACATATAAATAATGGATGAGATCATCGCCATTTTATTTTGTGGAACCGACGTGATAGAGACAGCGAAATTGGCACACCAAACACTTGCTTTTACTTTAACTTATCATGCAATTCATCGTACTTGCTAAGTTCTTTTGAAACCAGTTTAGATACTATTTTTTTGTACAAAATGTAATTAATTTTAAATTGTTTTCGTTTACAACCATCGTAAATTACAGTAAATTATCGCATTCCAACGACCCCAAACTAAGGTTTTCTCACACACGACAAAACTATGAAAATACAGAAAAACGATAAAGCATGATATCTGTATCTTTTTGTTGTTTAAATTTTTTATTTTAGTGTAAATGGTTATAGTAATAAAATGTAAATCATAAAACCAAATATGGATGAAGTAAAAGAAACACCAAAACAAGAATCAGAAAATTCCCTCCCTATGGTACGTTGCAAAGGATATACTACTGGAGTGACTCCGAAGGTCACATCCCAACCTCTATTAAAGTTTCCATAATTCGCTCTACATCATATGAGTGTGATCAATTGATATGGTCCTTCAAGATCAGTTGTCTGTTTTGCCGACGTGCGGTTCCCAGCTTAGAATTGGACCGACTCATATCTCCCCGTGGGTGTTGTAAAAGTTGGCTACTTTTTCTGACTACAATCTTATGCCAACGATAGCATTCCCAAGGAGGGTTCATGTGAGGCAGGCGGCCAATCATGGCATTTGGCATGAGATTGGCGCCTGCGGTGGGCAGGATCACCAATCTCATACCAAATCACTATGTAGCATGATAGCAGGATATGCTGCGCAGACCTCTAATAATGCGGGATAAGAGTATAGACAAGTGATGGGCAAAATACAAATAATAGATGCATAACTAAACTATCCGCGTAGTTCATATGATGCGTAATACGGGACGCAAAGCGTGGTGAAATGAGAGGCGCGGGCGGCGCCGGCGGGGGCGAGTAAACTTTATACATACTTCCATTGTTCAGTTTTCATATCGTTTAAAAAATGAAAAAGTGAACTCTTAGCTTTATATATATTGATGATGATGATTAAAAGTTTTAACACAAAATGCATTTTTTCTGTAATTCTGACCCTCTATAATTTCTTAAGCTTTGTGGCCAGCCATTAAAAAAGTTTGCCCAACACTGGCATAGACAAAAAATCGGTTGTCTGTAAAGTCGGTTTACTGACGATAGTTGAACGTGACGTCATAAGAAAATACTGATGGCATGGTTTCATTTTTCAATTATCGCAATTATCGTTGCTATAAACAATTGACACCACATTCACTTTTCACTGAACTTCATACTTGACGAAAACATGTAAATATATTATTGTATAGCAGCTGTCCACGCGGATGCATTGCTCACTCAAGTAGGAGAGAGACAGACGTCGAACGCTGCCGAACGCGGAGTCCGATTGTGCCTCTTCGTCGCTCGTTGCGCGCTCTCGCTTGAACGCCTCAGAGCGAGGTAACGCCGCATGAGTCATGTTTTTTCGTGCGTGCAGCCGGCTCCATCGAATTATAAGACGTCGTCACGTCAAAAAACAGTATCAAATTTCTCTAACAAAGATACATATTGTTACGCCGGTAAGAGTAACGCCATATATCGCCGAGTAGCCGAACGAATATCGAACGATCTAGTAGCATCTAGAACGCTCGAGAAGTACAACGCCATCTATTGTCAGATAGCGGAAACACTCATAGAAAGTATTCGACTTCTGACGAATGTTCTCGACGATTTTAGGGATGTCGTAATAACTATAAAAGCGTTGCAGAGATAGCACGCAGTCAGTCAGTAATCGGGACTACTCGAAGCGAAACAACGAACGGATCACCTGAAGCAAAGGGGAAGAAGCGAATTGAGAATTTTAAAGTGTTCTGTGTGTGTTCTAAGTGATAAATATACTTTTAAGTTGTACTTTGGCGTAACAATATTAGTTCTACTGCAACTCGAGCTTGTAGGTGCCCATTAGCCACTGATCGAAAGATTAGGCATAGAGTTAGGTAAACAAATTAAGAGAATTTACTGAGTGAAATTAAAAGTATCTGGAAGCAGTAATGCGTTGCCGTTTCAACGATCAGTCGTCATACAAATACAATTTGAAGCCTCGACTTAATATACCAAAGTTCCGTTTCCTACTTGACACCAGGCAGTGAGCACGCCTGTCCATGAAGCCGTAGCTGTCATAGAATACTCGTAGAAGATATTTAAGAAAAACTTGAATTGCGCTAACTAGTTATCTATACTATGACTAATATACTAATAACAATATATCTATACTAATATTATAAAGAGGAAAGATTTGTTTGTTTGTTTGTTTCGAATAGGCTCCGAAATTACTGGACCGATTTGAAAAAATCTTTTTCCATTAGAAGCCGACATTGTACCTGATGAACATAGGCTACTTTTAAAAAAAAAAAAAAATTTTTATTTTTTTGGTTTCATGTGTGTTTTAATGTTTCCGAAGCGAAGCGAGGGCGGGTCGCTAGTAATATTATAAAGAGGAAAGATTTGTTTGTTTGTTTGTATTGAATAGGCTCCGAAACTATTGAACCGATTTGAAAAATTCTTTCACTGTTGGGAAGCTACACTATTCCCGAGCGACATAGGCTATAATCATTTTGAAAAAAATTAGGGATCGTTACTAAAACTCCAATAATGTAACCCAAGGTGTAAAAAAATTACCTAAAATATCCTTTACATCGCGTGCCTTACGAAAACTAATGATTATAGAATAAAATAATGTACTACGACTTTGTAGAACACATTATTATTTACAAAAAGTGTCGCGACAGCATATATCTAACTATTATAGTTATGCCGCAATAAGTGATCTTTTATTTAAAAAAATAAAACAACGTCAAACATCGTTGAAATTTTTGTTAAAGACCCGAGCGAAGCCGAAGCGGGCCGCTAGTCAATACATATAATAAAAACATTTAATAAAATCGTATCTGGTCGCTGTCTGTACATGGAAGATATCTCAGGAAAACTGTTATAGGGGGCTTTATGAACGCAATAGAACCCAAAAAAAATGATTTTTAGAATTTTCGTCTGTTTATCTGTTTGTCTGTTTGTCTGTGCGTTTGTGCACGCTAATCTCAGAAACAGCTCTACCGATTTAAATGTGGTTTTCACTAATTTATTGTGGTAAGCTTTACTTAACATTTAGTGTTTGTTTCATGTCAATCGGTCCATAAATAAAAAAGTTATGCCAATTTAAAGAATCACGTAGCTGGGCGTTTGTAGATTGTTTACGTGTGTGCAGCCGCGCGGGTATACAAAGCGCGCCGATGCCACGCCGCTGCCTCCTCGCCGAGCCGAGGGCTCGACGAGTAAGTTAACCCATAGGCACTTTTTTTTTCTATAGTTAAAAGATTAGGTTGACACGACTTAATAGTTATTAATAATTAAAAAACTGTAATAAAGTTAAACTGTATAATAATCTGTAAGTATTTATAATTTAGTTTTATGATAAGTACGTGTTTACCAAACAACGTTGTGTTAGTAGGTACTACTTATTGTAAGAATGATTCGAAAAAGATCCAACCTCTCCCAGTGCAGCAGCAATGCTAAAAGGATGAAATTAGTTCGATCACAGGAATCTGAAGCAGGTCATGAGGCAATACTCATTACATCTCAGGAACGTCAGGCGAGGTTTCGTGTTAGAGAAACTTCGGCTCAGCGAGAATCTCGATTGAGTTCACATTGTTCTCAAAAAAAGACCACTCGAATTAGGGTGAACAAGGAACAGCGTGACGCAAGTTTGTCCATCGATCGTGAATCTTATATACTATCGCGTAAGTCTGAGACTTTCACTGATACGGAATCGCGCCTGAGCTCCTTAGAGGGTTTGGACAGAAAATGCCCGGTTTTAGGAGACACTTGAAGAACGAGAAACACGTCTCACTGCCGATCGCGAGGCGCATGCACTATCGCTTGAGTCTGAGACCTTTACTGATAGGGAAATCCGTCTGAGCTCTCAGAGGGTTCGGACAGCAAATGCCCAGTCTCAAGAGAGACTTGCAGAATGAGAAGCACGTCTCACTGCCGATCGCGAGGCCCCTTGCACTATCGCTTGAGTTTGAGATTTTTACTGATAGGGAAATCCGTCTGAGCTCTCAGAGGGCTCGGACAGCAAAAGTTTGCCCGGTTTCGGGAGACACTAAAAGAACAGGACGCACAACTCACTACCGATCGCGTTTCCAGCGAGCCTATGCTTCGTGATGATAATAAATAAAGCCCAAGGTCAGACGCTAAAAGTTGTGGGTGTAGATATAAGTGTTAACTGCTTTCCACACAGTCAACTCGGTCACACGGTTATGTAACTCTGTCACATGTTAGCAATCCTAGCAACCTGTATGCTTTGATCCCCGATGGCTATATGTCTATGTCGTGTATAGAGAAGCATTACTTTAAATTAGATTTTTCTAAATACCCAAATGACGGTGCTTATAAACCAAAAGATATGTCCTAAAACTGCTGCCCAAAGTCGCTATTCCACGCGGAGTCGCGGGCACAGCTAGTTCAAAATAAATTTGCACATTGTACACGTCAACTCCATCAGAACGACAACAAGAATGTCCTCGAATGTTTACCGAGCGATGACGGCCGTTCGGTGCAAGTTTTTTCTTTTGTCGTTTCTTACAGACAACATATTATTATATATAATAAAACAGTCTGTAATAACACAATTCATTGTTTCATACTTGACGTAGGTATCTGCATTTATTAGAATAAAAAAAGGTTAAAATAGCTGATAAACATAACAACAGGATTGCATTGAAAACCTTGAACATTATTCGTTACTCAATTTTTACATTAACCTATTTGTAGAGTCAACAATCCAAACACTTACATACTGTAATTCCTTTCATGTATCCAATGATCGGAGGCGCTGGAGGGAGATTACAAGGAGTGAAATCCTGTCGAAATATGATGGTCAAGACCCTCGGCAGTGAGAAAACGACGCGAGGAGGAGGAGGACATACTGCAACAATCGTTTTCGTACAGATTCTTGGGCAGATTTGTTTCTTTCTTTGGTTCTCGACAATAATTAACTAAAGCCTCCTCCAATCGAGCTCCACATGTCTGTCGGTCGTGCCCACTTCCATCCATGACTTTCGTCCTCACGATGTTGTACCATCTCGTCTTATCTTCGGCTGCTCTGGGAGAATTTTACTGTTAAAAGTGAAATCCTTACAACTCATATGTCAAGGTGGGTGGCTGCATTTACGTTGTAGATGTCTGTGGGCTCCGGTAGCCACTAAACACCAGGTGGGCCATGAGCTCGTCCACCCATCTAAGCAATAAAAAATAAAACACGAATGACGTTTACGGAGTGATCACTACAAAAGAACGCACGATTCGTTATTGGTTTTAACGATTCCGACATGGATATCTTTATTTAAAAATGTATCTCGTGGTAGCCCGACAACTAAAGTTAATAACGGAGAATTAAAAGTGATAGTGTAAGTTGACGATACTCAAACTACTGCCGAGTTAGCAGCAGCTTTCAACATTAGCATCAAAACAATACTGGACTATTTGCGTCAAAGGGGCAAGGTAATGAAGCTTCATTAGTGGGTGCCCCGCACGAACTAAACGATCACCAGTGCAACGAATGCGTTAAGGTATGCCTTGCGTTGCTTAACAGGAAACGAAGGAAGCCGCATTGTCACTTGCGATGAAAAATGATTATTATTCATAGCGTAAGCAGTCATTGCGTTGGTTAGACCCTGGTTCAACACCTAGGCAATGGCTCAAGCGAAAACTTACCCTTAAATACGGCATAGTCACTGTTTGGTGGTACGTACAGTACGGGCATACCTATCACAGCTTCTTACCAAATGGCACCAACCAGCATTCCCGCGGGTCTTTACTGTGAGGAACTAGACACAATGATGGAGAAGCTCGCGAATCTCCGACAAGCCTTGGATAATCGGTCGCCCCCTTCCTCTCCTACACGACAACGCTCGACCTCACAACAACACAGACATAAGAGGTTCTCTAAGCTACAAGAGGTAAGGGTTGGAAGTTTTTCTTCAACTACTGTACTCACCAGACCTTACGTCGACAGACTTCTATTTTTTCTTTTGGACTAATTCTTGACAGGGAAAAATACAATACCCGAGAGACAGTAGAAAATATCATTGATGAGTTTTATGGTTTCCGTACACCTGACTGTTTCAAGAAGAGCATTACCGCTGCGCTGGCAGAGTTAAGCCATACCATGGGTACATGATTTGTTTGATTTATAGATAGAAATATAAAAATATTTTATTATTATATATGTCGCATCCGGGTCAATAGTTCGGAATATCAACGATACACAAACGTCAAAGTGACAGAATGGCCGTGTCGTGGTTGACGACTTTTAGTAATATTAAGACGGTGGTTTTGATTATTATTTTAAATGATGAAATGTTGTTTTGATAAATATCACAAAATGAAGGGTAGACTCCGTAACGCCACAGTTATAAAATGGCGGTACGTGGACAGAGTCGTGGCATTCCGTGTCAGACAGTCATTCAGTCCGTATCAGACGGTCCGTCCGTCTCAGTCAGTCAGTCAGTCAGTCGGTCTGTCGGTATGTGCAACGAAACTGTCGGTTTATCCTGTCATTGTGAAAGTTGTGTGTGTTGAGTTTCAATAATTATTATTCAGAAGGTTTTATTGACTTTTTATAAACTGAGTTCAACCAAATACGAGTGATGACGAAACTACCGCTCAGCCATCCCCCGCCCCGCCTACGACATCAGAAGTGGGATCAGGACTCTACTCTCACTGGCGTGACGTGTTTGAACATGTTCGAAGTACAGCAAAAAAAAAACATGATGCAGATCAGAATACTAGTAGTGGTACGCCACAAGAGCGTGAATGCAGCATACGCTCCAGCAAGCAAACAAGAAAGCAAGCAAGTTTCCGTGGGGAAGAAAAATTTACACATCCGAAGTCGTCGTGACCTGTAAGATAAGACGCCCGGTGCGTTCGTGTCTGGCGATGCGGCGGTGTTCGGGTCCCGCTGGCGGATGCAAGTTTTTCTGGTGAAGTGCGTGCTTGTGCGTGCTTGACAAGTGTTTGCGGTTGGCTTCCGCAGTGTGGGAGTAACATCGTGTAGGAGAGGTGGAACCCGCAAAATTGTAGTTTGCGTGGTGGCTGGTAAGATTTGCTGTCGTAAAAAGTTTTCGTGGTGGTAAAATGTCTTGTGAGTCTGCACAGGTAGCTGGAGTGAGTCTTCCGCGGTCGCGGCCTACCCAGTCTGCGAGAACCGGGCAGATCGCCTCAACGGTACGGAGGCCGGCCGACGGGTCCGCCAAACGACGAGACCACGCCTCCAGCACGGACTGCCGAGATTGGAGCCCCCGCGCTCCGGCTGCACTTGCGCTAGGGCGCGCCGCCTCGTAGGAGACTGTGAGGTATCCTTGAATGACTCTGACTGCGATCGCGCGCTGCCGGCGTCGCAGCGCGGCGACGTTCTCGTGGGTAAGGACGTGGCACCAGACGGGTGCTCTATAGTGCCATCGACCGCACGGGTACCATCACCCTGCCTATTTCTGCCGTGAAGCAGTGGTGTATTTCGGTTTGAAGGGTGGGGCAGCGGTTGTAACTATGCTGAGACCTTGGAACTTCTATCTCAAGGTGTGTGGTGCGTTTACGCTGTGGATATCTATGGGTTCCAGTAACCACCTAACACAAGGTGGGCTGTGAGCTCGTCCACACATTAAAACGAAGAGCGTAATCAAACGAAATTAGATACGAAGTTTAAAGGGCCGTTTAAAGTAGTTGAAGTATTGGATGGTGACCGTTATACATTGAAAGCTTTAAATTCAAAACGGACTTACAAATACCCACATGATAGGCTAAGAAAAATGCCAGCATGACACATACCAGTCGAGGTTGATGTAAATGATGATGATGAAGAGCAAGCTTAAATTGTGGTGAAAACTCGAGTAAAGATAGTCTTCGGCCGTATTGTGTTCGACCGTACCAGTAGCTATTACGTAGTCGTAGTCCGTGGGTGCGCGGTGCGCGTTTGGCTCTGGCGGAGGTCGGGGTCTGTAAAGACCATCGTGTGTAGTCAGCGGGTGACGCACACGGGCGATCCACGCTGTGGATGCGCATCATGAGGGCAATTGCGATTGCTGGTCGGCTGGAGAGCCGTGGCGTTAGATATTTTTACTCGGAAGTTTTCTTTGATCTGAGTTCCTGTAAGCTATGCCTGATTTGTACAGAGTAAATTTGAAGTTTGATGAACGACTGTGGTACGTGCTCTGGCTGCTGAATAATGAACTTTGTATACCCTATTGTTTGATTTGGTTAAAATGGTGTTAAAACAGTTTAAAGCTTTGATGACTTTAAATTTTCCGATAAGTCGTAAAGTGTAGTCAGGAGTGATCGAGCGGAACAAGTGTTCTCGTGGATGTTTTTGATTGAAGGTTAACCATCGCACGAGGACGTGTACAGCCAGGAAGACCGTGTCGCAATCAACACGTGATTGCTGCAGCCAATACGAGATATGGGACGCAAGCGCCGTCTGTCGGCGCTCGATGGGTCAAGTATTCACCGGCCGAGCGGAGCGACATGCCGGTAGCTGTGTAATATCGAGTATTTTTGGTAAATGAGAACAATCTGGTGAGTCGTATTATTTTTATTTGGATTTTGGTGCCGAATGTTCTCTTGTCGAGAAATCTATATGCGATGGTTCTCATAAAAGGTCTGTAGATTAGAGTCACAGGGATGACTGTAGATTAGAGTCACAGGGATGACTGTCGATTAGAGTCACAGGGATGACTGTCGATTAGAGTCACAGGGATGACTGTCGATTAGAGTCACAGGGATGACTGTAGATTAGAGTCACAGGGATGACTGTAGATTAGAGTCACAGGGATGACTGTCGATTAGAGTCACAGGGATGACTGTCGATTAGAGTCACAGGGATGACTGTCGATTAGAGTCACAGGGATGACTGTCGATTAGAGTCACAGGGATGACTGTCGATTAGAGTCACAGGGATGACTGTCGATTAGTCACAGGGATGACTTTTTTTTTTTTTTTTTTATTGCCTTTGTAGGCAGACGGGCATACGGCCCACCTGATGGTGAGTGGTTACCGTCGCCCATGGACTTCAGCAATGCAAGGGGCAGAGCCAAGCCGCTGCCTACCTACTGTCGATTAGAGTCACAGGGATGACTGTCGATTAGAGTCACAGGGATGACTATCATTGAACACTTGTAGTCACAGGGATGACTATCATTGAACACTTGTAGTCACAGGGATGACTATCATTGAACACTTGTAGTCACAGGGATGACTATCATTGAACACTTGTAGTCACAGGGATGACTATCATTGAACACTTGTAGTCACAGGGATGACTATCATTGAACACTTGTAATCACAGGGATGACTATCATTGAACACTTGTAATCACAGGGATGACTATCATTGAACACTTGTAGTCACAGGGATGACTATCATTGAACACTTGTAGTCACAGGGATGACTATCATTGAACACTTGTAGTCACAGGGATGACTATCATTGAACACTTGTAGTCACAGGGATGACTATCATTGAACACTTGTAGTCACAGGGATGTCTATCATTGAACACTTGTAGTCACAGGGATGACTATCATTGAACACTTGTAGTCACAGGGATGACTATCATTGAACACGTGTAGTCACAGGGATGACTTAGTTACTGTGTACATGAATTGTACGGGGAGAACTTGCAGCAGTAGTAAATCACTTATTTTCGTTTGTGTAATCTTTCAATGTCGTTATAGAATTTGTGATGACACAAAACTTTTATTTTAGTAGAGTGGTCAGATATGGCCGAGCGTGAATGATACTGTGCGGTATTGGCTTTTGTTTCAGATTAACACACGAGGACGTGTGTAACACAGGATGGCCGTGTCGCATCCGGGTCAATAGTTCGGAATATCAACGATACACAAACGTCAAAGTGACAGAATGGCCGTGTCGTGGTTGACGACTTTTAGTAATATTAAGACGGTGGTTTTGATTATTATTTTAAATGATGAAATGTTGTTTTGATAAATATCACAAAATGAAGGGTAGACTCCGTAACGCCACAGTTATAAAATGGCGGTACGTGGACAGAGTCGTGGCATTCCGTGTCAGACAGTCATTCAGTCCGTATCAGACGGTCCGTCCGTCTCAGTCAGTCAGTCAGTCAGTCGGTCTGTCGGTATGTGCAACGAAACTGTCGGTTTATCCTGTCATTGTGAAAGTTGTGTGTGTTGAGTTTCAATAATTATTATTCAGAAGGTTTTATTGACTTTTTATAAACTGAGTTCAACCAAATACGAGTGATGACGAAACTACCGCTCAGCCATCCCTGGCGCCGTCCGCCGACATATATTTATATTTTATTTTTATAAAAATATTTTATATTTTTGTATACAAAACGGCAAATTCACAGGAAAATTCCTAATACATTAACCATGCTGCCCATTGTAGGTACCCCTGAACACAACTCATGATACATAAATGTATCAAGTTGTCGTGGCCTAAAGGATAAGACGTCCGGTGCATTCGTATCGATGCACCGGTGCTCGAATACCGCAGGCGGGTACTAATTTTTCTAATGAAATACGAGCTTAACAAATGTTCACGATTGACTTCCACTATGAATGAATAACTTCGTGTAATAAAAACCAAACCCGCAAAATTATAATCTGCGTAATTACTGGTGGTAGGACGTCTTGTGAGTCCGCACGGGTAGGTACTACCGACCCACTTATTTCTGCCGTGAAGCAGTAATGCGTTTCGGCTTGAAGGGTGGGGCAGCCGTTGTAACTATATGAGACCTTAGAACTTATATATCTCAAGGTGTGTAGCGCATTTACGTTGTAGACGTCTATGGGCTCCAGTAACCACTTAAGACCAGGTGAGCTGTGAGCTCGTCCAGCCATGTAAGCAATAAAAAAAATGCGTCGGGTGTTCTAAATCTTGATCCTGGGACCTCACGCTCTTGGCTTCAGCTGTTCTGCGCTTTTTGGATAAACGCATGCGTATTTAATATTCGCACCACAAGTATAAAAGAATGAGTTGTGTTATCGGTTGTAGTACGTCGGTCCACAATGCACTGCACTGTCGCATCAATTATTCTTGTTTTTATAGGTAAGTATTTCTTTTTTTTATTTCATTTCGTTTTCTCATTCCTCAAATCTCAATTACTTGTTGACGCTCCAAGGAAAACTAGTTGACCTCAAGAAAAAAAAATATGCCACAAAACGGCTGTTTCTGGTGCCAAAAACGAACGAGAATATTTCGGAAATTCTCTACTGCGAAAACGCAAGCACCATTAAATACACAGAATCTCCAACTGAAGTTCACCCTTTTTCGGGCGTCAATGACCACATACAACGCTACATTGTGGTGAACGGCTCATAGTGTATAGACTTTACTACGTGAATACCGCCATATACCCACCATGAGTTCAAAATCTTATTTTATAGTATAATAGCTTTCCCATCTTTCAAACCGGGACTCCCTAATGCTTCACGGCAGAAATAGGCAGAGTGACGGACATTAAACACAATATGGATTTAGAGACATCTGTATATAAATCTAATTGTGCCTGGAATTCATATTATGTACCTATGTGATCGCTTGAAAATGCATTTTTCATATTAAACTATGCAATATAACGCCGTCAGAAAACTATTCACGCCGTCTATCAAACACATCTGAAAATGTGAGTTGTATTTAAATTTTATATTCAATGAAGATATCGTGATATTTTGTTAGAAAATGACGAAGTGTCTCCCGAAGTTAAACTAAAAAAGTTGATCGTAATTAACATATTCCGCAGTTTTTCCGTGACGACCGTGCAGCAGCAGACATTTATCTTTTTATTTTTGCTGTTTATAAAAACAAGTTTCTGGGTTAGAATGTATTTATTATACATATGTAGTGTAGAGCGTAACACACAAATAAAAATTAACCACAAGATTTTTTTAGTAATAACAGCAGTATATGGAGAGTTCTGCATCACAGAATGTGAGGTTCTGGTGAATATCGACTCAGGACCAGTGTGCGGGAGAGAAGAAACTGCAGAGAACAATACGAAATACTACAGCTTTCAAGGTATTCCGTATGCGAAACCACCGGTAGGACCCAAGAGATTTGCGGTTAGTTTATTTTTATTTTTCATAAAACAATAATAATTCATAGATTAATTAATTTTCACTGAAAATCATTAAAATATTGTTTTTAATTCAACTCAATATTTTTTGTTTTTGCTTTGCTTTCATTCTCAAGTCGTCAGTGACCTTTTTTGAGATGGTAAGAAAACGCCGTAAACCGACCCTAATACCCTAATATAGGGATGAGTGGGTCAAAATATGCTAGAACTAATATAAACGAAAGTGAACAAGGACGGATAGTGAAAAATTTAAAAATGAATAGTTAAATATCTTAAGCCTTTTAGGAACTAGAACCTATTGAGTCGTGGAGTGAACCATTTTATGCTTACGAGGAAGGACCGGCTTGTCCGTCAAGAGACCTTGTCTACGGCAGCATCACCGTGAAACCTAAAGGCATGAGTGAAGACTGTATCTATGTTAACGTCTTTGTACCGGCCACTGCATGTTTGGACTGTGATTGTCTTAAGGACGACCTACTGCCTATACTGGTGAACATTCACGGAGGTACATTCAATACCGGGTCTGGAAATAGAGATTTGCATGGACCAGAATTATTGATGGTCAAAAATGTCATTGTAATTAATTTTAACTTCAGGTAATTTAAAACTATTCATTATTAAAATATATTTTTTAATTTTTTTTTATTGCCCTTGTAGGCAGACGAGCATACGGCCCACCTGATGGTGAGTGGTTACCGTCGCCCATGGACTTCAGCAATGCCAGGGGCAGAGCCAAGCCGCTGCCTACCGAATAATGATCATTTGGTTTGATATCGTATTCAAATTGACAATATATTTTGAATATTAGGTTGGCAGTATTTGGATACTTGTCTCTTGCCTCTGGCAAGATCCCAGGAAACAACAGTCTGCGCGACATGGTCACACTGTTACAGTGGGTTCAGAGAAACGCGCGCGCCTTTGGAGGGGATCCTAGACGAGTGACATTGCTTGGAGAAAGTTCTGGAGCAGCATCGGTTCACCTTTTAATGTTATCCCAAGCCGCTAGAGGACTTTTCGAGAAGTATTCATTTTTTGTATAATAATTGAAACTAGTTTTATGATTTAGTCTCGCATTTACGAGTATGACAATAGTCTTTAAATTAATTTTGACGTTTCGAATACTTTAGTCCTCATATTTGTTTCGATTAAACCGTGAATGTAGTTATGGTTATGTCTATGACTCGCGAAAGCCGAAGATAGTATTATTTTCATCTTGTTGTAGTAAACAAGTAATTTTGTTGGTATTTTAGAGCTTTCCAGGGGAGTTATGCTCGTAGGCGAGCGGTTTTGTTCTGTTTGTCTGAAAATATTTAATTACATATTAAAAATAAATAGAAAATTAAGTCGGGAAGCTAAAGGAAATTGCTGCACTTGCGCGATAATATCATCTTAACAGCAGTTTGCAGATGCAAGCATAAGCGTTAAAGAAACTTCCTTGTGCTGGCTGCATTATGGTAATTTGTCGTTGGGGTAGTTGGATGTCTAACGCTTAAATATACATAACCTCAATCTACCTATGAAGGGGAAAAGTCCCAATAGCATGAAGTAAATTGCCGTTCGTGCGCATCTAAAAATATGTTCTCTATGTTTTCAGAGGTATAATAATGAGTGGCACCGCTATGGCGAATTTCTACACTGCATCTCCAATATACGCTAAAATTATCGCCGAAATGTTCCTCCAAGAACTGGGTTTGAATTGTACTGATCCTGATGAAATTCATAAGACACTGACTGAACTACCTTTAGAAGATATAATGAGAGCCAATGATGTTGTGCAATATAAAAGAGGTCCCATCTCGTTCGCGCCGGTCGTTGAGATAGAGGATCACGAATATACCAGAATTATTGACGATGACCCCATAGCTCTCATCGCACAAGGTCGAGCAAAAGATATTCCACTACTAATGGGTTTCAATCGCGATGAAGGAGAATTCGCCAAATGGATTATAATGATTTTGGATGTTGTGAATCGTTATAAAAGTAATCCTGCAATCATATTAGGACTAAGACTAGCGTACGAATTGCCTTCTGAGGAAGCTTTCGCGAAAGGAAGGTTTGTGGGAAAAAGATATTTTGATGGTGAACCCACGTTGGATGGGTTAGCAAAAAGTATGACGGATATTATATTTCAATATTCTATGATAAAACTGGCACAATGGAGAGTATTGTTGAGATCAGCGCCGACATATTTCTACCTATTTTCGTATGAGAGTGATTTTAGCAGTGTAAAGAGAGCCAACTGGTTAAGTTACAAAGGAACGGCCCACGTCGAGGATCTGACGTATGTGTTTCGCACCACTACATTTCTTCGCGATCACGTGTCGATTCCTCCTCAGACTAGGGATGATCACATGAGGGATTGGATGTCCACTTTGTTCAGTAACTACGTAAAATGCAAGTCAGTATTGTTCTTTAATACAAAATGCACGATGGTTCTTGGCTTGGTTCACCTGATCGTGGACTCACGTTTGAAGTTTCGTTTCAGTAACCCGACATGCACTGAGCTCGATGATCCTCGGTGGCCCCCCACCGATATGAAAGAGTTGATGTATCAAGTCATTCGAGAGCCTCATGTTTACAATATGTCCGCTCTATCCGATGAGTTGATGGAAATGGTGGAGTTTGTCGATAGCGTCGACGACCAAGTCAGGTAATTGGGTTCATGTTTGTTGTTTAATGTTCCCTAGATACGAGTTATGTTATTTACTTATCTAATTATACATCGTATCCGTTGTTACAGGACGCAAACAGAGATCCTTCAGGAGCAATACAAAGAAACAGCATAATTATTTTGTTCAGGTAACGGCGTGGTTCTGTCTAATATACTTTGGCATTGCAGATGTCCTAGAACGACGGCGACCAGGCCTCATTAGATGGACCGTATATGCTAATTTGTATTTGAAAGCTATAAAAATATTATAGAAAATATAATAGGGCAATATTTTGATTCGAAGAATGCTGGTGTTCCGCTCCGGACGGTGTGCACTTAAGGCTTCGTCAAACATAACGCGTAATTAGCGCGCGTCAGAGCGCTATGCTATGACGCCGAGATGTGTTGTACTACTATGGTAACATACCGTAGTTGTACAACACATCTCGGCGTAATAGCGCGGCGTTAGTTTAGCGCTCTGTCGCGCGCGCTAATTACGCGTTCTGTTTGACGAAGCCTTTAGATACTTATTTTTAAGTAGTGTTTGCTGCGTAGTTATTTGTAACCAGTAACAATCATCAAAATTAGAGAAAAAATAAGTTCCCCTTTGCCCAAATCAGCGTGAAATGTTTAATTGTATTTGTTTTATTTATTTATAGTAACTAATTTCAGGAAAGGACTGTCTGACTTCATTGTTTAGGAATTAAAATAAAGAACGCCTATTAAATAATTCTTAGCAAATTGGTTGTTTTATAACATTGATATATAAAAACCCAAGATGCACAGTCTCATACAAAAGTAGCACTCGAAACTGTCCCCAAACACACCAATTATATATACGTAGTTATACTTATACTACAAACATGTATTTTGCAAATTCAACCTTACGCGCATTAGTTAAAGTTGTTATTACAAAGCAGTGTACAATAACCAATCAAATGGAAAGGCCCACTCTCCATAGTGTGCTGGGCCCAAGACGGACATCAAATATTATTATAAAAATGGAGTATTTCAAATTCTTAAATGTATTGGATATCTCAAAAATATATTGAAACTGACACCACTATTATAAAAATATAATAAAAACTTTTCTCGAAGAGCGAAGGATTTTAATTTTTTGATGTACAACACGTGCATGTACGGCCAGAATTTTATTGTAACTGTAACTGTCTGTACTTATTAGTGTGTTCCCAAATTTAAAAACGATCATATAAAATTTTATGTTTAGGATTGCCCTAAACATATACCGCGTAACATTAATCAACCTCGACTGGCTGTGAAAAAGCTAACAAAAAACGTCATCGAAGTCAAGATCATCAAGGGAAAATACAAAGAAGAGAATGTCTTGATCCCGTGTATGCCGATGATTCCAACAGATTTGGTATTCGATTTTAAGCGTCTACAATTTCCCGTGTGGCTGGCCTTTACGATGACCATAAATAAATCGCAAGACCAGCCGTTGCAGGTTTTACGGAATTAACTAGGAGTTTCTCTGTTTCGCCGATGTGTAATTATACATACGTGGCGTGTCGCATTCGCGAGTCGGAGAACCACAACCATCTTTATAAATTTACGCAAAAAAAATATATAGAGCATCAGAAAACTATAAATTGATTAAGTGTATAACTGTGTTGCATTTAATAATGTAGATAAAAAAATTGTTTTAAGTTTTGACCACATTCTATACAAAATATATGTAGATGATACGAAGTTCACCGGACCATCTAGTATAAATTATATTTAAAAAAACACCCATACTGTGTTTCTGTAAAACATAAGTTATACATTGCAGACGTACCTAACACTCGTTTCATCACATGTGCGATTAATTCAAAACAAATGTGGACTGCTTCAACTTCATTATTTGTTATATATACAAGTGGCATTGGCAACGTGACCAAATTCTTCAATCTTTTTAGTTCGGCATACAGATTATTTTCTCGCCGCTTTTCAAGTAAAATTTCGACGGGAATAGGACTCCCACATGCCCGACCCGGAAACCAACGTGTGAGTTGATGATCCGCGCTATTCAACCATTCGGACCAGAAAGCTTTTCATCGATTTTAGGCAAGGAAGGCAGAGGCAGTTACTGTTAATAGAGGTCCCGCAGTAGTCGAAATTCGACTATAATTAATTGGAATTGTAAGTTTGTACACTATTATGATTGTATTTTATACTTCTATAATTACAAATTTCGCCAAGACTACAATATAAAAAATATTAACAAAGACAAACAATATTTAATTATAATCTATTCTCAATTTGACAACAGACGTCAAGAACAAAAGTTTGACAATAAATAGTATGCATGCGTGTGTGCGTCAAATGCATGGTATGTAGTGTGTGTAATGTTTTCTTTATTGATTTAATGTATCTTTTATGCATTATTTTAAAAAAAACATTAGCATTGTGCACTTCTTCTCTATATTCTCTATAAGTGTAGAAAATTTCATACTTCTCCGTAGGCGCAATTTTCGTCAAAAGGGATACAAAGTTTTTGCTTCACGTATTAATAGATTCATGAATACCGACAGTACCTGAGCGAATGTCAAATTAATGCCTCCTGCTGCGATACAAAAGTCGTTTCACGAACGTCATGTCGATACATTGAAATATCGAATAACCGAGAATCTTAGAAGCGTAGAACGCACGACAGCGCAGAAATGACAGAATAATCTCAAACAATTCCTCAGCGCTTCCAATGAAACATGGTAAAAGATACAGAGAGAACCTAGACCCAAAGGTTGCAAGCGTTGCATGAATTTGAGATTTTTGACAACTGGAGTAGCTCTCTTTTGTAAGGAGTCAAAAGGAGTCAAAGAAGTAGCTAGTATTTTGAGAGCTTTGGCAGAGTTGCGAGAAGGACTCCACGAACAGATGCGACTTGTGTTTTGTACAGTATAAGTCTTGGTTCAGGCGTGACGTACTACTTTACTTGATTCAAGACTCCTAAGGTTTTATAAGAGGGCTTGGTGTTGCCTACCATATGACTATTGCCGTGAAACGCTCGAAATATCGATTCCAAAAATCACAATAATAATAATAAAATTTTAATTGAAATAATATATATGAATGGTAACGAAGTTCTTCCTGATACGTGTGCCTATGATCTTCATTTTGCTGACGAAATATTTAATATAATTATAATCGATAACCGCTCTTACCAACACTATATACTGCGTTTACACAACAATAAATACAATGTAATGTTTAACCGGAGGGTTGAGAGAGTTAATAATCTGCATTGTCTTAATGAGCCGCTCATAACTAAGCTTCAGTACTTAATTCGACATTAAGACTTGTTATAACAATAATAACTATAACAAGTCTTAATTAACGATTATAGCGTGTTCTGTATATTTTATGAATCACTGAATTTTTGTGGTATGAAAATTATTTTATTTATATTGACAAACCTATATCACGATAATGAATTGTCTGACCAGAAAACAGCAGTGTTTTTTCATGTGTAATAATAATAATAAAATAATTCAATCAACAACTTTCTCTGAAATATGGTTTTCTTGATTCTGCTGTACCTTATTACCAATACCAACCTCAACCAGTTCTTGATAATAGTCATGTTACGCTCTACTGGGACCAATCTATTATCACGGATAGGTATATTGTTGCCAATAAGCTTGATATTGTGATAATAGATCGATCTGCGCGTGGAGCAGTGTTGGTTGATTCCATTCCATTCCATTCCTCATGACGAGAACCTCGTGAAGGCAGAAAAGGACAAATTAATAAAATATTTAGACCTGACCCACGAGACTACCGCCATGTGGCATGTTGATTCAATCATCATTGTTCCAATAGTTGTGTCGGTAGACGGATTAAAAAAAAAAAAATTGCTTTGATGGTAGGACGAGCTCACGGCCCACCTGGTGTGAAGTGGTTACTGGAGCCCATAGACATCTACAACGTAAATGCGCCACCCTCCTTGAGATATAAGTTCTAAGGTTTCAGTATAGTTACTAAAACTTTAAAAAAAAAAACCTAAACAGCTGGACCGATTTTAATGAAATTTTCTGTGTACCTTCAGGTGGATTCGAGAATGATTTAGATTTACAAATCAGCCCGGCAAATGGTATCTAGGTTATTTATCTTTCCTAGAAATAATTTATATGACAAAACATCGTTTGCCGGGCCAGCTAGTAGATATATAGATAATAAACACCCAGACAAAGAGCAAACAAATATGTTTATCACACAAAGTGCGCCCGATGTGGGAATCAAACCCACGATCTTCGACGCAACAGTCAGGGGTGCTAACTTTTTCCGATGCGGTGTTGGTATATCTCGATGAACTTCAGTAGAGAAGCATCCTATCGATGTGATATGTTAGACATTTGAGTATGTGAGCATTACTATCAAATCATTAAGAGCAATCTGCTATGACAGAATCAGTATGAGGTGGAACGGGTCTACTCGCTAAAGTAAATAAATGCTTGAGGTTACCATATTCCCCCAAATGCGAATAGTTTTAGTACTGCGCAAGAGAACTGACAAGCTTTGCCCTAAACACGTCATTAGGGATCATCCCGATCCATTAACGGTACTTGAGGTACCTTTGAGGTAGGTAAATCACCTCCTCGCCGAGCCCGTCGCTTGCGACGAAAGGCTCGAAGAGTAAATTAACTCATAGACACAGCCCACTGAGTTTCTCGCCGGATCTTCTCAGTGGGTCGCGTTTCCGATCCGGTGGTAGATTCTGCGAAGCACTGCTCTTGCTAGGGCCAATGTTGGCTACACTTCCGGTTTGAGCCCCGTGAACTAACCTACACGTCAAGGCGAAGCTGAAATAGCCTCTCAAGGCAATCAGCAAAGGTTTGAAAAAAAAGATAAGCTTTAGGATTACGATAAGTACGTACATCATAATATGTATATAACTTCTAAAGCAGAACAGAATTATGTTTTTAAATGAAGCTATTTCTAGAGGCATGATTAAAAAAGGAAATACAAATGTAATTATGTTTTCTGTAACTTTTATGCTTATGAAAACGTTGTTTTTAACATAATTTAAAAACAGCATACGATTTGAAAGTGACGCCTGGATAGACAGCTTAACACATTCTTTTAGAATATCTTTGTCTTTATGTGAAATTTTGAAGTTTTGAAGTAGTCTTCAAGATAAGACAAGTATAACCCGTATCCGAAGGATGCAAATATGCCGGTGTTCGAATTTTGGTACAATTTTTCTAATAAAATAATGGACATAACTAATGCTCGCGAAAGCCTTTCACGGTATAGGAACAACATAGTATTATAAAAATCGAAACCCGCGAATAATTACTATAAAGTTGAGAACTCACCTACTTCCAAGCCTCAAGATTGGTAGCGACGTTCATGTTGTGGTATCTACGGGGTCCAGTAATCACTTAACACAAGGTAAGCGAGAAACCCGTTCACCTAAAAAACCTAATACTAATAATTCACTGGTGGTAGGACCTCTTGTGAGTCCGCACGGGTAGGTACCACCACCCCGCCTATTTCTGCCGTGAAGCAGTAATGCGTTTCGGTTTGAAGGGTGGGGCAGCCGTTGTAACTATACCTTAGAACTTATATCTCAAGGTGGGTGGCGCATTTACATTGTAGATGTCTATGGGCTCCAGTAACCACTTAGCACCAGGTGGGCTATGAGCTCGTCCACCCATCTAAGCAATAAAAAAAAACCTAATACAAACATATCTAATATTCTACTAAATTTTTATCATCGATCATGAGTTAAGATATAAACTAATTGTCAACCCTACACACATTGATCTACTGTACACATCATTGCATTTATAAAGTCATAACGACGTGAGTTACACTGTAGTTCATGTCAGTACCACAATGAGCCACTACACTACGGCTTTACTTGGTCTGCTTTTCGTCGGTGAGTTCGATTAAATTTAGTAGTGAATAATATCTCAACATTTATTCAATTGCAGACATAATTATAGATTAGTATCGCGTTTTTACATTAAAATATACGGTAGTTGGCAGGAATATTGCCTACTATCGTCTATATTTCTATATTAGCACAATTTTCACATATTTCGACGAATGACACCATAGTCGTCACGTCCTTACGGATCCATCAGATCCAATAACCATTGCATTAGACGCCTTTAGCTGTAACACTAGGAGCAGGCTTAGGGATTCCGCTAACCGTACTCGTCGAGCTCGGCAAAAAATTCGACGTGCAACCTAACCTAAGCATCAGCCCGCTGAGTTTCTCGCCGGATCTTCTCAGCGGGTCGCGATTCCGTTCCGGTAGTAGATTCATTCGCGAAGCAGTTACTCTTGAGTTGTTAGGTCGCCTTTGGAGGCGCTCGGGTAGCTGTTAGCAAATCTTACCCCTCCTGGCTCTACCTGTCCTGGTGAAACTGGAAAGGCCTCCGAGCCATCAATAGTCCCCTCAGACATAAAAATAAAATAAAACCTTAGTCGTTCAGTGACCACCAAAACATCGAAAATTATAAACGCAAGATTAAAAGCCGTATAAGTAATTTTAATTATGTTCATAGCATGTATAATTTTTTCCTTTTTGTTATGTATTCACAGGTGGGTTAAAGATGGATAAAAAACAATTATTCTTCTAACTACATTTTTTTACATCTGCTAAACAATAAACGGAATAATATCTGATAATAAATAGACAAAATGGTACTTAAATGTTTGCCCATTTTTTTAAATTGTTTCTTAGATTGGTGGTCGAGCTCACAGTCTACCCGGTGTTAAGCGGTTACCGGAGCCCATAGACATCAACAAACTAAACGCCGTCACGCACCTTAAGACATAAGTTATAACTCTCAGTTTTATTGTACAACGGCTGCCCCCGCCTTTCAAACTGAAACGCATTACCGCTTCACGACAGAAATAGGCAGGGAGATGGTACTCGTGCGGGTCCAAAAGACGCCCTGCCACCAGTAAGCTAAGCTTGCCGGTGGTGGGGTAAGTTAAGCTTATGTAATATGATAATTATTTGTTTTTTTTATTTTGTATCAATACGGAATGTTTCAAAAGTTCCAAATTAACTACAACCTAATCCAATTTCTCCATGGGAACTATAACTGAATGTTTGGTTTGATGTACAACCTTCTATGCACTATACCTTTAAGAGAAAAATATTATACATAAATTATTATTGTAATTATTATGAAACCGCGAGTGAAATATTACAAATACTTATCTAATGTATTTTTGAACAGATGCAGCTCTTAAGAAGTATTCCTACGATTTGAAAAGTTTTTTTTTGCATTCGAAATAGCCTGTTTACAGAGGGTGATTCGAAGTTAAATAATTTTGTGCTGAGCGCAGGTGCAATCGCATGGCACACATAGTTTATATACATTATGCATAGTAGGTCCAACAATTTAAACAAGTTTGTTTTCTATTTGCAGTTTGTGGTGTATCCTGCAATGAGCAATGTGGGGTGTTGGTGAACATCGACTCTGGGCCCGTGTGCGGGAAGGTGGAGATTGCCGAAAACAGCACCAAATACTACAGCTTCCAGGGAATACCGTACGGGAAACCACCCACAGGAGCCAGGAGATTTGCAGTAAGTAAAATGGCTTTCATAGGGCTGTCAGTGGCTTTAAGGACAAAATCTGAGAGGTACAGCATTATGATCAAATCGTTCGAGAATAGCAGCCAATTGTAGCCGTCACTGGTCCGTTGATAAACGATCTCGACATGACCTTATCGTAGAGGAACAAGTCACTTGCAAATGCGTTTAATATTATATGAGAAATCCTGTTGTGTGAAATGTCTTTTGGAAATTTTAATTTTATCTAATCATATATCTATCTGAAAGCGGTGAGACGTTGTTACTGTTCATATTGTACAGCGCTGGACTTATTCTCTTGTGAGATTTATTCATAATAGTATTTTTTATGCCGATTGTAAATGTGGTAAAGGTGCACACACGCAATGGTCGCAGCAGCAGTCTTGAACTGCTAAGTCCTTTGTTCAATTACCTTCCGCAAATTCTCTTTCAGTACACTGTACTGGAATAGTTCCTTAGGCTACCAGAGAATATGTAGGGGAAAAAGAACAAAACTTCAAGTATTTTGATCTATCTACCTATACATATAAAAATGAATTGCTGTTCGTTAGTCTCGCTAAAACTCGAAAACGGCAGGACCGATTTGGCTAATTTTGGTCTTGAATTATTTGTGGAAGTCTAGAGAAGGTTTAAATTCATATTTGAAAATGCTCGGAATTAAATAAAAATAAAAATTTTCTTTTTCCTTTGATGTGTCCCCCGTCGGACGGATTCCTTTTGTTTTTTTAAGTTTATTTTATACAAAAGTTTAGGTATTTCATTTATCGATGGAGGCACTAGGAAGTCTGCCGGGTCAGCTAGTAGAATTTAAAATTAAGTTTTATACTGAGTAAAATTTTCTAGGAATTAGAGCCTGTGGAGCCATGGACTGATCTATTATATGCTTACGAGGAAGGGCCAGCTTGTCCTTCGAGAGACATTATCTATGGCAGCATTACTGTCAAGGCCAAGGGTGTCAGCGAAGACTGTATCTATGCCAATGTCTTTGTGCCCGCGACCGCTCAACTAAACACCGATGAACTCAGCGAAGTTAGTTTACTGCCCATACTGGTGAACATCCACGGGGGCGCCTTCAATGCAGGGTCGGGCAATCGGGATTTGCACGGACCAGAGTTATTAATGGTGAAAGATGTTATTGTGATCAATTTTAATTACAGGTATTGTTATTTTTATTCGTAAAAATCGTAGATAGACGCATGACAACCTAATAGAAGCGTGTTGAAATATTTGAAACGTTTGTATGGTACGCAATGCGCAATGTAACACAGTTTTGAATCAGTTGATGTCAATGACCTTGTATGACGGGGGTCATTTACCAGCTGAATATTAGTTAATCTATAGATATAAAAGTCGATAAGGATGTATGTTCCCCATTGACTCCGAATCGGTCGAACTGAAATCTATGAAAGTTTCAGCAAACCTTCAAATTAGCGTAGAGTGTCATTATATGATGTTTGGTAGCGATCGCATCAAAGGTCCGCCATTAAAGTAGCCCAGGTTTGACTATAATAATTAAACCATTTAATTCTAAAAAATGAATAATAATAGTAATAAAAACCCATTCATCTTTAATTATTATCGACAGATTGGCGGTTTTCGGATTTTTATCCCTTGCTTCGGATAAGATTCCGGGTAACAACGGTCTGCGCGACATGGTGACACTGCTACGCTGGGTTCAAAGAAACGCACGAGTCTTTGGGGGGGATCCTGATAAAGTGACAGTGCTCGGAGAGAGCGCTGGGGCTGCATCGGTTAATCTTTTAATGATGTCTGATGCCGCTAAGGGACTTTTCAACAAGTACGTGTTTATTTCCCTTTTGTATTTTTTTTATAGCTTTGATAGGTAGACGAAGCTCACGGCCCACCTGGTGTTAAGTGGTTACCGGAGCCCATAGACATCTACAAAGTAAACGCCGCCAACCACCTCGAGACACGACTTGTACTAAGGTCTCAGTTTTAACAGTATCACCCTTCAAACCGAAACGCATTACTGCTTTACGGCAAAAATAGACAGGGTGGTGGTACCTACCCGTGCGGACTCACAAGACGTCCTACCACCAGTAATTACGCAAATTATAAATTTGCGGGTTTAATTTTTATTACATGATGTTATTCCTTCACAGTGGAAGTCAATCGTGAAAAATTTTTAAGTACGTATTTCATTAGAGAAATTGTTACCTGTCTGCGGCATTCGAACACCATTGCATCGCCCGACACGAATGCACTGGGCGTCTTATCCTTAAAGCCGAATTTACATTACGAAATTAGTGGCGTGAAATTAATTTCGTGACATTAGTTTTACCAACAGTTTCACGTGTAATTTAATACTTTCGTAATGCATGCATTAATTTCATGCATGTAAATTAGTTTCGTGCCCTGCGCGATTTTTTGGTGAAATTAGTGTCATGCAACTAATTTCATAGTGTAGAACGCGACGTGAAACTAATGTCGCGAAAGGGCCTGCGCTGTGCGGACGTGTGTATTGTTAGTTCGGACGCGCTTCGAGCGTTGAAAATGGCAAACCAATGATGGAGTACAGAAAAAAATATAGATCTTATTAATGAATATCAATGACAAGGGTCCCGAAACACCTATAGTAAAAAATCAAAATTATCTTCACTCATTCGAAAATAGTTTTTATAACTCTCAAGATCTTCATCTGCTAATTCAGAGACTAACTTCATTGCACCTAAATGCCTTCTTATTGACCATCCTCGAATCTACCAACTTTTTTTTTTCTTGATAGTCTTTTTTTAAGTTTATAGGTATATAAGCATTTCTTTAGCTACATTGAATATAGCAAATTATAGCTTTGATGCTGAAGGCGCCATGGTTACTGCGATACTGTGGATTTCGCGACACTAATTTTTTAACGAAATTACTTTCGCATATATCGAAACTACTTTCGTGAAACTGAGCTCAACATGCATGACACTAATTTCGTAATGTAAACTCGGCATTAGGCCACGACGTCTTCACAAAATGTCCTAAGCTGTGTCAAGTTTGCGTACTTATCATTAAAAAAAGGAAGTTTTAAGTTTCTTTATGCGCAAAAATATAAGAGATGTTTCCAACGGAAGTCGCCTTATAGGGCCGCTTATTAAGTTAGGGATAGTTTATCACTGTGGAGGCGGTCTCGTCACTGTGATGGTCACGGGGCGACCTGAGGGGCTCGAGGCTGCGCCGCACGCTACCGTCACTCTAGCGCGTTGGCACCAGGAGGATGGGACGGCGCGTCTTCAGCTGCGATCTGCATTACCGTCGTCGCTGTTGTCGCCGAACATACTATGAAATAGCAACCCAGTCAGCGGTGCATCGCGTTCCGACCTGGGCAGGCCCGGAACACCAGTGGCATCGCCCGGGCGTCCTCGGGGTGGCGTCGCGAATTTGGTTGTAGTGTTGACCTCGAGAACCCTCCTACGCTGACCAGGTTCTGATCTCGGGCGGAGATCGGACGTCGAGTGTAAGAGTGCAGGGGTGTCGTTTAGTGTGGCAGGACCCTAAAAATATCCTTGGGTCCGCGGTTCGCAGTCGCGGTCCAGTCCCACATACCGCGTCCGCCACCTAGGCACGGGGACCTCGTAGAAGGTTTCGGCCCCTGGCCCGAAGAGAAAAAAAGGGATAGTTCATAAGATGTTAAGTATTCTCTAGAAATAAAAACCTATGAGATGGCACGCTGACAAAAAAAAGTTAATTCATAATTTTGCAAAACACATGGGAGAATAGTCAAGTTGACACAGTTCGTTTTAACTCATAAATGGGGGAAGATTTCACGGGTCATCTGGTGTTAAGTAGGTAGTTGAAGTCATAGACATCACAGTCTAGTTGCCACCTTGAGACATGGGAGGCCAAGGTCTCAGTGGTATTGTATAAAATAAGAATTTGTTCACATCTATTATTAGATAATTCATTTTCAGAGCCATAATAATGAGTGGTACAGCTTTTCCAAGCTTCTACAGCACCTCTGCGGTATACGCCAAATATGTCGCCGATTTTTTCCTCGGACAATTGGGTGTTAACTCTACTGATCCTGATGAAATTCATCAGATTTTAATTGAACTACCTTTGGAAGACATCATGAAGGCCAATGACGTGGTGCAATACAATTCAGGTATATCCTCGTTCGTGCCGGTAGTGGAAATTGAAGGCCATAACTATACGAGGATTATTGATGACGACCCCATAGTTCTCATAGCAGAGGGTCGGGGTAAGGATATTCCCTTACTAATGGGTTTCAATCAGAATGAAGGAGAAACATTCAGGTGGCTTTTAACCATTATGGATGCGTTAACTCGTTACAAAACTAATCCGGCTGCTATATTATCACCGAGATTAGCTTACGAGTTATCGACAGAAGAAGCTTTGGCTAAAGCAGAATTAGTGGCGAAAAGATATTTTGACGGTGAAGCGACTATGGATGGTTTCATAAAAAGTGTAACAGACCAATTGTTCCAATATCCTATTATAAAACTAGCACAATGGAGAACATTGCTGAATTCAGCACCGACTTTTCTGTACGTATTTTCGTATCAGGGTGACTTCAGCGTTATGAAGAGATCTAACTGGTTAAGTTACAACGGTACAGGTCATGTCGAGGATCTGACGTACGTATTTCGCACCACCACATTTCTCCGCGATCACATATCGATTCCTCCTCAGACTAGGGATGATCACATGAGGGACTGGATGTCCACACTGTTCAGTAACTACGTAAAATGCAAGTCAGTGCCGTTTTTTAATACAAAGTATACGCTCGCTGACTGTTAACTCATATGGTACTCTATTCCAGCAATCCGACATGCACAGAGTCTGATGATCCTCAGTGGCCACCGATCAATCAAACAGAGTTAATGTATCAACTCATTAAAGAGCCCAACGTCTACAGCCTGTCCGCTCTGTCTGATGAGTTCAAGACAATGGTTGAGTTCTGCGATAGCGTGGATGACCAAGTCAGGTAACAAGATATCATGATTTAAATTTGGCTCGACAGTGTTTACCTGATATACTCTGCGAACATCATACTTATTTAATCTTCAATTATTATTAATGCTATATTTTTTTTAGGACACGTTCAGAGACTTTCAAGCAGCAACACGGTTAAACATGATAAAAGATTCTCTAATTCAATCCATTTTACTTTTTGCAAATTGTTTTTTATAGTTCGGATAAATGTTAAAAATGTACTGTCTAATTTTTTCATAAGCCCGAAATTAATCCGGCGTGAATGAGGTGAGAAATTGTTACACCAGCTACGAGGTGGGTATGAGATACCCGAAACTTTGCCCACCTGGTTGTTAAGTGGTTACTGGAGCCCATAGACATCTACAGCGTAAATGCGCCACCCTCCTTGAGATAAAAGTTCTAAGGTATATCTAGTATAGTTACAACGGCTGCCCCACCCTTCAAACCGAAACGCTTTACTGCATCACGGTAGACATAGGTAGGGTGGTGGTACCGACCCGTGCGGACTCACAAGAGGTCCTACCACCAGTAAGAACTCAGGTATGACATACCCCACCTCACTCACGCCGGGTTAAGCATTATTTTAAACAATAAATTACAGTCAACTTGAATAGCATTCAAAATAACGGTTTAATGTTGTTTCTACTACACTCGAAAAATAAATACAGTTTTTTTTATTACCCTTGAAGGCAGACGAGCATACCACTCACCTGATGGTGAGTGGTTACCGTCTCCCATGGACTTCAACAATGCCAGGTGCAGAGCCATTCCTGTTTTGCACCGATTTAGCAGGCATTGCGTTGCATTAATTATAATTATCATTGACTATGTTAGAGGAGCACAAGCCATCGCCACGTATTCTCAATTTTAGTCTCCCTCCGCTCTTAAAGTTCTTAAAACTTATATACCAAAGTGAAATGACCGTACCGTAGTGTGTAGTGTTAGGAAGAAAAGTCAAATATATCTTGTTCTTATATACCTACGGCTACAGTGTCATCTTTAGCTGTTACATCTCTTACTACTCTATTTATGAGACTTACAGCAGTATTTAACTACCCCCTAGCAGCACTCAGAGAAAGATTGTGCATACACCATAATGCATACTTCGCTGCCTACCTTGAGACACGAGGACAGAATTAAATTGTTTTTAATAACTTTGGAGGCAGGTGAGTCTTTTCTGTCGCACATAGAAATCAGCAGCCATCTGGGGACAGATAAGCCGCTGCCTACCGCTGAGGACTATATATAACTTGATTGTGCCCTTTTCGGATTTCACGCAGAGAGAAAGTACATTTCTAGAGCGGAATCTTAGGTGGCTAAAGTGATTCCTTGAGACATGTGCGGACGTACAGCAGTTTCATGTAGCTGGGATGAATATAATTTAGTGCAAGTTCATAGTAAGCCTATCCATAACTAAATCAATATAGTTTGAAGATGCGACGTGCGATTGTGTTGTGACAAAAATCGTCACTGATTCGCACCGCACAATATAAAATAATAATAAAGTATGGTTGTGACATATCGCATTGTTTTACATGGCAAACAGACGAGAGCTTTGCTTATCTACCGGTGAGTGGGTAGATAGGTTTCTGTGATACTATTTCCACGTCTCTTGATAAGCCGGGCTTTTGTACAGTCGAGTTGAAAAGCTGACAGAGGGGTAAGCGGTCTCAGCTTAGACGTCGTCCAAGCCACTATATTAATAGCTGGTGGCCAACCGTGAACACTCATGAACACATTTCAATTTGTTTACTTTTATTAAAACTAAGCACTGTTTCGTTTTTCAGAACTATTTTTATTTTATAATATGCATTTTAATTTTACAACGTATATATTCTCAAATATTAATTAGAGAATTTGAATCTTCTGGAGAATTTGGATTCTGGTGATAGGAACTCCGCACAGGTAGGTACCACCACCCCGTCTATTTCTGCCGTGAAACAGTAATGCGTTTCGGTTTGAAGGGTGGGACAGCCGTGGTAGCTATACTGAGACCTTAGAACTCTTGCCTCATGGTGGGTGGCGGCATTTGCGTTGTAAATGACTTTGGGCTCCAGTAACCACTTGTGGCGTTTAAGAAGCTCCGTTTTATGATGCGTAAGCCAGAACGCACGAGAGGTGGAAAAAAGAATATAGTCTGTGACACGAGACCATTTTACCGCCGAAAATATAATGTATGGAACGGAAAAAAAAAGAATGTGTATAACTTAGAACTGTGTAAGCCGCTGCAACAATAAAACTCCTATTGTTTCAATTGTGGAGTTAATTACGAGTGATCCAAAAACACGATTTTCCCGCCAAATAAAGAAGGGACTCTATACGGACTCCCTCACACTTAACACCAGGTGGGCTGTGAATTCGTCGACCTATCTAAGCAATAAAAAAAATCTTCACAATGTGTCATTTAAGTAGCATTTTGTGCACGACTGCTCGGTAGATCGATCGCTTTTCATTGCCATTTATCGGAGGGGACAGTACTGCTGTTTTAAAGCACGCAGAGGGTCGTGCAGCAGCTGACCTAGCATCGCTGTCGGTGAGTTCATTCTCCTGGAGACAGTTCATGTCCTTTTCATTTCTTTTGATGCCCTAACCTGCCCTAATTCGTTATTGCTTATGTTTTTTTTTTATAATACAAGATGCCGGATATTGAATGTATGCTATTCACCTGGAATTATTCATATTCACTCAAACATTAAAATTGAAGTTAAAATAGTTATAATACATATCGATTAACGAAACTAAAGGTTATGGGGATGTAATTAGATTTGTATAAATTTTACAATTCTATTAAAAGCCAATACAAAAAATCTATATAGACATAAATAAAATCATGTAGAACATTAAATTGCATGATAGGAGAGTGGAATAAATAAGTAAAACATCATCGCGAGTTTGCCTGTTTTTTCTGGGGTCCCAACCACCCTTTTACATACCTAAGGTCAAAAGTTTTGTTTATATTGAAACATTATACACCATCAAGCAAGAACGATTTTCGACAGAAATGAGAAAGACAGTTATACCAACTTACATTTCAATACCTTTTCAGATACCATAAACTTTATAAATAGCATGTAAAATGCACGGTGGAATACTTTTTATATTAGTTGTCACTGCCACTACCGTAGCAGGACTCGAATTGACAATTGACGACTTGCTTCAACAACAGTCCCCAGAGTTAATAACAGACAGTACCAGCTCTCCTCGACCAGACGATGGAGCGATTAGCACACCAAGCGGGAACATGGGCAGCACTGATGACGTAGTCACGACTACTGAAGTTGAAACAACTATAAAACCCTCAGTTACTGACGAAAACGTTTCTATCACCACCTTGAGGATAGAAACGGAAGCATCAACCACTGGTCTCACGGATAGAACCGAGAGTGAGGTGGTTAGTATGGAACAGAACAACCTGATCGAGACTACACACGGTTTAGTCAGGGGATTTGAATGGCACACCACGGGGGACATTATCAGCTACATCGACATACCTTATGCAAAATACACTAAGTATTTTGAGGTGCGTAATTTTCTCCTTTACTTTTTATTTTTTAGGGTTCCGGTACTTAAACGGAAGTCAGTTAGTATGTTCGACCAGTGAGTTCGTTAGTTCGTTTATGTGATGAACCGATAGAGGTATTAAGTTGAAATTAGTACTAAATACTAAGGTTTATAGCGGAAGGAAGTCATAAAAATCGCAAGTTTCTCAGTCGACACAATTAAGAGATAAAGTCATATTTTATCACTCATAAAATGTTTAAGGGCAGTTGTCCTGAATCACGACATTTATCACGAGCCAAGGCCGTATAGCACAAGTAAAGGGAGAAGTGTAAAGACAATTTATAGCTGTTTTTAGTCAATTGCTGCTATGCGCAAAAAAGTATACCTTTAAAATACTGCATGAAAGTACACAGTAAGTACTCTTTTGAAGTCGTCGTGGTCTAAAGGATAAGACTTCCGGTGCAGTCGTATGTAGCGATGCGACGGTGTTCGAATCCCTCTGGCGGCTACCAATTTTTCGGAAGGAACATCGTGTAATAAAATCAAACCCTCAAAATTCTAATTTGCGTAATTACTGATGATAGGACCTCTTGTGAGTCCGCACCGGTAGGTACCACCACCCTGACTATTTCTATCGTGAAGCAGTAATGCGTTTCGGTTTGAAGGGTGGGGCAGCCGTTGTAACTATACTGAGACCTTAGAACTCTTATCTCAAAGTGGGTGGCGGCATTTACGTTGTAGACGTCTATGGGCTCCGGTAACGACTTAACACCAGGTAGGCCGTGAGCTCGTCCACTCATCCTAGCAATAAAAAAAAGAGACAACGTGTTTCAAAAATATACATACATTTGTAAATGTAGTGTCGCCCGTTACTGAAATAAATTACATTGACCTTTCAATCAAACCAGTTTACAACAATAATACTCGTACCCTACAGGCGTTATGATTGCCAATGGACTTCGAAGTTATTGTGTTCATACACCAATAATGATTACTTCTCGAAAAAGATCGGTCTTTAAATCGATTTCATAAATAACAATATATTAATTTAGTGCACGTAGAAAACAATCAATCATACGTAAATTAATAATTAATAAATCAAGGCGCAATATCAATTTCTCCAACGCCAAACACAGATAGACCATTTTCCTTTTACAAAAAAAAAACCCTATTTTCCTGTTTTGTTTTATCTATTGTGATAAGATGAACGGAATTGAAATCGTGTAGCCATCAATTCGGTAGTTGAATGTAATTGTAAATTATTATCCTATTACTGACATAGAAAAACGATCCCCATATGCAGAGCCTTAACCCTCATCGTGTACTTTTGCAACATTTACATTTGTCATAGGGTTTTTTAAATCATTAAATATGATAGTACGCGGACAACCAAATATTATCTTATGCTATTGTAAAGGATTTTTTATTTAGGATTCTATTCCGAGTCCCGCATATATTTCTAGGGGAGTATAATTCACTTAAATAAATAACATTAATTTAATATAAATTATGTTATAATGAATTTCAGGAACCCAAGTCTTCCAATCCTTGGGAAACGACACATGAAGTCCGAGAACACAAGTCTCGATGCCCACAATTACAAGGAGAATCAGTTGTGGGTAGTCAAGATTGTTTGACTTTGAGTATCTTTGCACCGACTAATGCCGAAAATGTCAGTGTTTTATTTCATATCCACGAAAGTAGCTTTCTCCAGGGCAGTGCTGACCCAGCTCTATACGGTCCGGAGTACTTAGTGTCCAAAGGGCTCATATTAGTTCTACCAAACTATAGATTGGGCCCATTGGGATTTTTGTGTTTAAGAAACACAGTGGCTCCAGGTAACGCAGCTCTCAAGGATTTAAGTATGGCTCTAGAGTGGACAAAGAATAACATTGCAAAATTTGGGGGGAATCCTGATACTATTGTGGTTAGTGGTGAGGGGACTTCTGGTGCGTTGGTAGGCTTTTTGGCCTTGTCGTCTTCTTCAAGGAACTATTTTGATAAAGCTATAACAGAGAGTGGATCAGTTCTTTCGTATTGGGCTTTAGACCGAAATCCCGCATTGACTGGCGAAAAACTAACCGAAGCATTGACCAAAATAGACAACAGTCTTAATTTGGAAACTGCCGATATTCTGACAATATTAAAAGCTGCACAAAACATTCATTTCCGACCTTGTATTGAGAAAGGCAATAATCCTTTTATGACTCAAACTCCATGGGGAATGATACGAGAACAGGAAGTCAATATAACTTTTATGATTGGATCGGCAAACTACGCTGGCTTGAACGAGGCGTTAGATCAGAACGAAGCGAGCATTGAGCAGTTAAATGATGATTTTGCAACTCTGCTACCGGACGATTTGGCTTTCGGTAGTGACATAGAAAGACAAAACGTAGTGAGAAACGTTAGATCTCAGTATTTTATAGAAAATAAGCCGATCACGTTAGAAGACCACATAGAAGGACTTTCACTGTGCTTTACTGATTCCTGTTTCTTAGGGCCAGCCATCAGAACTGCCAGATCTTTGGCTAATGCGGGAGCTAAAGTCTATTTCTACGAATTCAGTTTTACAGAATTAATTTCAGAATCGCATACTGTAGACAGACCAGTGGAAGGAGCGGTTCGCGGTGATATCAGAAACTACGTGTTCACTCAGGATGGCAGAATATTGACTGAAGGAACTGCTGAAAGGGAGGTCGTCGATATAATGGTCGATACGTGGTTTACTTTTATTGAAAACGGGTGCGTTTATATTATCTCATTGCATGTTTTAATGGTTTACCTAAGCTATCTATTCCGAGATCGAGAGATTGAATATTGTAATACACATCATAAAGTAGTCAGTTCACTAATATATATTTGTAACTAACAAGGGAATGTTAGTTGTCTTTTTGTTTTTCCTTTTTTCGGTTTTTGTTTGGTTGTATTTGGATTGTTGATTTTCTATCAGAAGTTATTTAGTTAACTATAGTTAATCGTTTAATTTTTTATTCAATCCATCTAATATATTATTTATAAATTTCAGAAATCCAGTAGCGAATGAGACGGATTGGAACCGACTAACTGTGACCGTTCCAGCACAAGAAGAATGGATGAAGCTCGGTCCTGAAATCGGCTTAAAACAAGGACTGCACTTAAGCAGATTAAATTTATGGACCAACATCTACAACAAATATTTCATCGAAATGCGTAATAACGTAAAACGACCGAACCTAAATATTTACACTGGAATCGTATCGCTCATAACCTATTTCGGATTTCGGAGGTTCCGAATAGCAGATTAGTCACCGACACGAGGTCACACACGCCCACGCGGCGAGACCAAAGTCAATTAACTAAGCATACGCCATGTACTTTAAATATTCGATGTAAATGGTATATCATAAATAAACAATGATTATCTGATGTTTTGATTTCCTTGGACGATTCATTGCTAACACATGTTTTGACAACACGATAATTGTTTAGGAATTATTATTAAACTCAATTCCCTAAGTCAGTGTGTTATTTTAAACGATCGCAACTAGTATTCGCACGATTTTGCCTATGTTGGTCTACTGGTTGTCTATTAATTTGTTCATGCATTGCGTCAAATGTCGAGCACCCCAACCGTTAAGGCCTCATCGCGACGTGGTGACAACACAGGGTGTGGTGCGCGGATATTACTCCCCGCAGCCGTCACGGTTTGCCTTCCTCGGGGTGCCCTACGCCCTCCCGCCCACGCACCAAAACAGGTTTAAGGTCAGCAGATTCATTTATTGATACACAGGGAATCCCATTTGCGTACAACTAAGATCGGTATCAGCGTGTCGTATAGGAAAATAAAATTTTCATATCATTATTCTTGCGATGGAAGTGTTTTGGGGTAATAACTTAATAATTTATCTTTTATGAGTCGTTCATCAACTTTCACGACGAATAGTTATTTATTTACTGTTTTCTCACGAAATAAAAATGAATACTCCATGTCTTAAGATCGGCAGCGATAATAATGATTGGAAATTTAACTGAGTCTGTGCTACCGATCGTTATTCACTGGACACATTTAGAGGCCAAATAATTTTAAACAGTTTGTCTTAAAATAAGAAGCTCCCATTTCGCAATCTTCCCTCGGTACTAGTACCTACCCGAAACTTGTTTCTCGGCATATTTTCCGCTATAGTTCTTAAATTGACAGGGCGGTGTAGATTATTGTTAGGCAGCTGTTGGCCAGCTCAGTTTGATGTCATCGACTTGCCAGTCAAAATGCGTTCTGTTTGGAAGCCCACATCGCTAATCTATATTTGGACTTCGCTGTCATTCTTTAAGTCGAGTGTACGGGCCAGCCGTAGCACGACGCCCCGCTGTGCAGTGGTAATTGTTTCAATACGTATAGTGCCGCCCACCTAAGATCGGACACTCAGCTAAATCTGATTACTGATGTGAACGAATATAAACAATTATTACACTTGCCGTTCAGTGTTTTCATTTGATTTTGTATGTTAAAATGCAGAAAATACAGTTTCAACTTAAAATCTCTAAAGTTATGAAATGACGCCATCTAAAATTCTAAAATCATCTAAAATCCAGCAAAATCAACTAAAAAAAACACATATACCTACTTTAATAGCATGCTGAACTATAAAATCAAATATGTAGTCATTTTTCTTATCCTGGTGATTCTGGTTAGGATATCAGGTCAGAGTAATGAAATGATTGTGTTGTCGCACCCCCTTGATATGTGTGAAAATTTTCAATATAATGTGATACCATGAAATTACGTTGAAAGGTTGCTTCAAAAAAGCAGATACAGGTCAAGCTAATAAAAGTGTTAAAATGATGTGATGTTTCAATATAGTGCTTAAGAATTTTCAACATAATGCTGATGGGATCTCTTGTGAGTCCGCACGGATAGGTACCACCACTCCGCTTATTTCTGCTGTGAAGCAGTAATGCGTATCGATTTGAAGGGTGGATATGCCGTTGTAACGATCTGAGACCTTACAACTCATATCTCAAGGTGATTGGCGGCATTTACGTTGTATATGTCTATAGGCTCCAGTAACCACTTAACACCAGTTGGGCTGTGAGCTCGTCGACACATCTAACCAATAAAATAAAATACAAAATAAATATACAGAGGCTTCTTCGCATAAAAACAATGCAGACAACATTCAAATTAAAAAATTTGCATGTTTTGTGGAAAATCCGATATGAGTCATGAATCGCTATTTTAGACGTGTCTCACAGCGGCGCCGTGTTGCGGTGAAAGCTTCGGTACTCCCGTGACTACGAGAGGCCGCTCACCGCTCACAAGGACGACGAGGAGGCTTCATTATTTGCAGACGAATTTATCACTTTCATGTCGTATTCAATAATCAAAAGAATTGACAAGATGACCAAAAGCTTTCTAAATATTTTATGATGTTATTAGTTTCATAGGGTTATCATCTCTTTTGGGTGTTATTTCAGTGTCGTTGAGGAGTAGTATTCACTTATTTATCCTCATCATTGGCACATCCATGCCTTTTTCTATAAAACTTCCATTCTCCTTCTCTCCCTAAATTGTATACTGAGTAACGAAGGTACCAAATTCTTCTCCTTTCTCTTCTACTAAAGCAACATGCGTTCCGATTTAAAGTATTCTTTCAATACAGTTTGGACTTTGATCTGATATCTCAATATGAGTTGCGTAATTTATGTTGTGTTATCACTCGTCTCCGGTAATCAAACAAATCGAGTTCTCGACGTGATCATCACTGTCACAAAGTGAGGTCCGTCCGAGGCTTCTGTATCGCTTACCGAATAGGATAAACTCCGTAATGGATTTCTTTCTTCGGCCTTTATAGCATCATGGTACCTATTTTAGGGCTGAAAACAGTCCCCAGCTACAAGGTGGTCACTTACAGGAAACGATTCGATAGAAAATAGTCCAGCAATCACCAAAAAAAACACGTGAAGTCCAAAAACGAAATTCAAAATAAGTGCTGATGATATGATTTTTGGAATTATTGTGTAATTTTAGTGTTTATTTTTTAGGCGCCCAAGCCTCCTCCTCGGTGGGATGGAGTCTTCGAAGCAACGCATCGCGTAAAGTGCCCTCAGTTGGACATCGGAGATGAAAACTGTCTCGTTATTAACATATTCACTCCAGAAGTGAGTAATAACTTACCAGTACTTGTTCATGTCCATGGAGGGGACTATCAGAATGGGTAATTTGTATTATTGTTTTTATTGATTATGTAAATTTCAATAAAATTATTAATTTGACACAATTTACGTGAGCTGTATTCTTACAGATGGGGATTTCATCAACCACCTACAAACCTACTTAATAAAGGTATCATAATAGTAACTTTTAACTACCGTATTGGTGTACTTGGTTTCCTATGTCTCGGTATTCCAGCAGCTCCCGGAAATGTAGGTTTGAAAGACCAGGTTGCTGCTCTTTACTGGATCCAACAAAATATAAAGAGATTTGGAGGTGATCCTAATGATGTTACATTGTATGGAACTGAGGCTGGTTCAATATCAATACAGTTGCTTCTACAAGCACGTCTCATGATGGGATTTCACAAAGTCATTTTGGAATCTGGGTCAATTTTGTCTCCTACAGCTTTGACATACAATCCCATAGCTGACGCATTTGCAATTGGAGAACAATTAGGATATAATGACTCAAATAACTCACACAAATTGCTCAAATACTTGCGGAAGCTTTCTGTAACAGTACTTTTGGATGCACATAAAATTTCCCTGCCTTGTGTTGAGAGTGTAAATAATGCTGAAAGTCTAATTGATAAAGATCCACTGCAACTACTGAAAGATGGACCAATTGACAATATTCCAATGCTTGTATCATATACTAGATTAAAATTAAGACATAATTCAGAAAAATTAAAAACAGTGCCAGAAGATTTCGTTGATTTACTTCCAAGCAACTTAGAATTTACCAATGATGGAATTAGACATAAGATTTCAGAATTAATTAAAGATTTTTACTTCTTTAAAGACATTGACACTTCTAGCAGTTATGAGAATTATTTAAATGATGTCTTAATGGTGTACCCGACTGTTAAATATGCTGTTCTTTATGCTACGAAAAATTATTTTAATGTATATCTTATGAACTTTAATTATGAGGCAGATGCTGATGTCTTGTCTGAACAAAATAAGAAATTAGTTGATTTCATTTTTGGAGAAAATGACCTAAATTACAATAAGAACAATGAAGCTATACAAAAATTAGCAAATTTATTTAGCAATTTTATTAAATTAGGGTGAGTGCTTTTGAGTTTCTTTTATAGGATGCAGTTAAAAATCTGAAATTAATTAGATTAGAACAGAATATTTATTTTGTAAATTGTAGTACATACTGTAAAATTTACGTGGACAAACTCATGTTCCATCTGGTCTTAAATGTTTATCAAAGCCCATATACATTAAGGAGTTGCCATCACTCGTAATAATAAATGAGGAGGAAATCACATTTAAAAATTTTTTTCTTTTTTTTTTCTTTTTCTTTTTTGATTTTGTTTAAATATGACTGGAGACAAAATAAATATCATCACAATATAGGATAAGTAGGTCTATGTCCAGCAGTGGATGTGTGTGGGCTGATAGATAGATTTCTAGATTATATAGAATATAGATAATATTAATAGAATATAACATATTCATTTCTTACTCTCATATAGGAGACCCGTGATGTGTCCATTAAAATTATAAATATTGATTATCTTAATTATGATGAATCTTCTTTTGGTAATTATTTCACCAGTTTAAAAAAATGATAACACTTTTTTCAACACTCCCCTATTTAATTATTTATTTTAATTAACAAGTTTTAATTATTTATTTTCAGAGATCCAAGTCCCTTAATTACAGAAGCAATACCAGTCATATGGCAACCGGTCGTGGGTGATGAACATAGGCAAATACGAACAGCAGTCGAACTTGTTTTTAAAGATACTTTGAAGCTCAAAGAGCTTTCCTCAAAGCAGGAATTGATGTTTTGGGATAGTATTTATGATAAATTTTATAAAACACATAAAGCTCTTAATGAAAATTAAATATTAACTAGATGATTTTTTTTGACATTCAACATTATATTTTGTTAATATTGAACAAACTGTTTGTAGTTCTCGTTATGTTAAAAATACCTAATTTGCAAAATGTTTAGAATAATATCAATGCAATGACATCTTAAAATATAATAGATATATTATAATTTATATGACCTACATTTTACTGAGTTAGAAAGTTTAAGATATGTGCGAGGTAGAAGAAGCAATGATTGTTGAATAAGAATATACTTTAGGTACATTACATTATTTGATTGTTTTGTAATACACTTTTATGTAAATTAAAGCAAAAGTATTTACAAAATATCTAATAATTTTTATTTGTTTGAATTTATAAAAAGAGTCACAGTTTACAGTTATAAAAGTCGCACTGGGTTTTCTATTCCTCTGGGTAAATGAGGTTAGAAGACTTCTCCACACTTTTCAAGTCAGTAACGTTATTTGGATGTCTGAACAGAGAAAGGCCGCATTGCAGTAGTCCTACCGATGTACCGAAAAACCAATGATATTCCTTTTAGACCCTTATGAATTACATTTAGGCGATAAAGGAGAGAGGAAAATTATTACAAAGAGCAATCAAAGTACAAGTAACATATCAAAATTCAATAAAAAATTAGATTAACGCGCAACATTTTAACTACGTTGTCAAATATACCGTTACCTGTTTAGTTAGGGGCTTTTCTCGCGAATTCTGCAGTCAGGATATTACTGGACACTGATAGAACTATAACATAACTGTCTGGCGGGAATTTACACAACAATTCACTCACTTTTCTCACAATTATTACTGTTAAATCAACAAGTAAATTACAATAGGCAAAACACGAAACACCCGTCACATTGTACTTGACATAACGTTTACGAACTGATTGCGTTCGGAAATATAATGGCAGACTTTCACTTGTCAATTGACAGAATTATACTAAATTACCTATTATTTGTTTTCCATTATTGTTTTTAATCACACAAATAACAACTAATTAAAACTGTATTAGCCATATTGTCTAAAATGTTATTATACTTTATTTCTTTAAAATAATCCATAGTTAAGGTGCCTTGTATGGTTACGCACAATAGGTTGTGCGCCTTAAAGAGTTATTTGGCAATTGTTTATGTTATTGAAATGTTTACAGAGACAGGGATATAATCGCTTTATCGTTGCTACCGCGGGCTAATCTCCGAATCCTGATCACGCAGGGGCCAGTCACCTTAGACACGTCCTTATGGATCCATCAGATCCAATAAGTCTTGCATTAAACGACTTCAGCTGTAACAGTAGGAGCCGGCTTAGGGACTCCAGTAACCGTACTCGTTGAATTGGGCAAAGAGTTCGACGTGCAAGGTAACTTAAACATCAGCCCACTGAGTTTCTCGGTTCAATGGGTCCAAGGTTTTTTTTTTTTTTTTTGGTCACGAGGAAATCGCCGGACTTCCGCCCTCCCCTGGGGATGAAGGGCGGGGCATGTCGGAGTCGAACTAGTCAGCGGCGGCAACGATAAGGCGATTATCATGACGCATAGCCTTATCGAAGTATCGTTCCGACGCTGACTTCATGTATTTCCGAATTGATTCGAGGCCCAGGTCGTCGTGTAGGTCAAGGTTCCTCACGAACCACGGAGCCCCGACAGCTAACCTGCAAAAGCGGGATTGTAGGGATTGGAGGGTGTCTATGTGTGTGCGGGCCGCGTGAGCGAACACCACACTCGCGTAAGTCATGACGGGCCTTATGCAAGTTTTGTAAAGTGTCACCTTGTTCCGAAGGGACATTTTACTCCGCTTACAGATCATGGGGTAGAGTCTACCGAGAATAAACGCGGCACGGTCACGGACTGATTTTATATGCGGGCGGAATGTCATCGATGCATCCAGGGTAACGCCCAGGTACTTGACCTTCCTGGCCCAGGGTATGGGTTGTCTAAAGAGAGTAATCGGGGGTGTGAGATTCTTCCTCCTAATCCGGGAGGAAATCCGTGTGGAGCTTCCCCTCTGAAATAGCACCGCAGTACTTTTCGCTGGGTTGATGTCTATGCGCCATTTTCGGAACCACTGTCCTAGGGCTAGGGCTGCGCTCTGAAGCTTCTTCGCGATTAGGGACTTATTTCTACTAGAATAGTAAACAGTCGTGTCGTCGGCGAATAAAGCTAAATGGGTCGGCGGCGACCGGGGAATATCGTTGACGAATAAGCTAAATAGGAGGGGTGAGAGGACAGAGCCTTGCGGGACTCCAGCTGTGAGAGGTCGTGGGGAGGAGCGGGTTCCCTCGACTCGATATCGAAAAGAGCGGTTCGACAAGAAGTCCCGTATGATGAGCACGAGACTATCCGGCACGCCCATGTTGAATAGTTTGAAAATCAAACCATTGTGCCAGACTTTGTCGAACGCTTTTGCGACGTCGAAGAAGAGAGCTCCCGTGTATAACGGTTTTGGTCGATTAAGCCCCACAAGAATGTGCTCCGTGAGGCGGAGCACCTGTTGAACGCATGAGTGATTTGTACGGAATCCGAATTGTTCATCGATGAGAATGCCCTTGGATGAGACGAAGTCTCTGAGGCGTTTGTAAAGCAGACGCTCATACAGTTTGCCTAGAGACATGAGGAGGCTAATCGGGCGGTAGCTCGTCGGATGATTTTTTGGTTTACCGGGTTTATGTATGCCGATAACGTCCGCTTCTTTCCACACCGCGGGAAAGATACAGTTCGCCATAGCGGCATTGAAAATAGATGCCAACATCACGATGAGTTGGACGGGTAGAAGTTTAATAACGCGGTTAGATATACCGTCGGAACCGGGAGCCTTGCGAGGACGTAGGTCTTTGATCAAGTCTTTAACTTCTATCGGGGTGACGGGTGGTAACGCATCCGATGGTGGCAAGGAGGCTCTGCGTTCTACCTCACTGTCTACTAATTCTACATGAACAGGGTCCACGGATTGAGTGCTGGGCGTGCACTGGGTTTGCAATGTATCGGCCAGCAGCTCTGCTTTTTCGTCATCATCGAACGCCGCGAGTCGGCCTGAGGGGCCTACGAGGGGGGGCATAGTTACTACCGTATCCGATTTGAGAGTACGAGCTAAGCGGTAGTAAGACCTTTGGGAGGGCGCGAGTCCTTCTAAGAAATCAGACCATCTGGCATCTCGGACTTCGGCGATGCGAGACTTTACGTCGCGTTGTAGGGCACGCATTCGAATACGATTTTCCGCGGTAGGATACCTGTCGTAGGCGCGTATCGAGGCGTTCTTAGCTCTAAGGAGTTCCCTAATATCGTCGGACAATTTGAAGCGGTGAAGGAAGTCCTCCGCTACAACTTGTTTCGATAACCTATCTAATGTCGAGGTGATGTGTGACGTTAAGATGTCTATGGCTTCAGCGGTATCCTGAGGAGACGGGATAGAGTCCGGGTTAAACGGGAGCGATGGTGGATCAGATTCAGCCAGGCTGATGCCCAGCGTGTGCCAATCCACCACAGTCCTCGTGACGGGAACGGAATTGGGAGCGCGACCGAGCTTCATAACGACGGGACGGTGGTCTGAATCTAACTCTGAAACTACTTCGATCGAGTGTAAGCGCAGAGTTACGTTTTTTAATAACGCTATGTCGAGTATATCCGGGCGATGCGCGATATTTAGCGGGTAGTGAGTCGGGGTTAGCGGAGCGACGATATCGAAGGCGAGATCATCGACTAACGCGTCAAGCCGCCTGCCATTCGGGGTTGTGGTGTGTGAGTTCCACCTGATGTGTTTACAATTTAGGTCGCCCGCCAGAATGACAGAGCTCCCCATACCGAGCAGCGCCTCGATATCACTGCTTAGAACGATCTTATCCGGTGGAAGATAAACGGACGCGATAACGATCGGCGCGTGTCCCGTCAGTGAGATTCGGCACACTGATGCTTCGATATTAGCGAGCGCGGGAGGATCGAGCGGGACGCAATGCAGGGCTCTTCTATAGTAAATGACGGTACCACCACCACGGGCAGAGAGCCTGTCGTTCCTGACCATGTTATAGTTCGCGATTTTAGGGTCACGGCGCGCGGGCTTAAGTAGGGTCTCCTGCACTAAAAAGATATCAATTTGATGGTCACGCAAAAAGTCAGAAACCTGATCACGTTGATTTGCGAGACCGTAAGCGTTAAAAAATCCTATCGTTACGGATAGGGGCTTTATTCTACTTACATACGCCATTGATTACCGGCGGAGTGAGGGGAGGACGTACGTATTTAATGACGCGTATACGTCGGTGTATTCCTGCACAACGGCGATAAAGTGTTGTGCAGTGGAGGCAGCGCGAATGGCGTCGCCCAAAGCGTTAACGCGCTCAAAGTTGATCGACTGAAAGAAGTCGATCGCTAAAGCGAGATTTTCGGACGCGGTCGGAGGGCAAGTCGCGGGAGAGGGACGAGTCGCGGGGGCGGGACGAATCGCGGAGGAGGGAGTTGTAGCCGTGTTCGTGTACGGCAGCGGTTTTGCCCAGGCCGAGACACTGGGCACCGCCGCCGGAACGAATGCTGGCTTAGCCTGCGACGCAGAGGGTGCCGAGGCTTTGATGTCTGGGCCGGAAGCTCGGAGGCGGTTTTGGCGGGCGACGCGGCGATTTATTTTAGGGGCTCGGGGGCAACCACGGTAATTCGCGGGGTGACCCTGTGTTCGACACAGGACGCAGCTAGGCGGTTCCGTCGCGGTTTTTTGGTCGCGACGCAGAGGGCCGTGGCGTGATCGCCCAAACACTTAACACATCGGGGCGCGCGTGACAGTTACGGGAAGAGTGCCCGTACAATTGACAGTTATGGCACTGGCTAGGAGTGCCTTTTTTATGGGGGGCTTCGATGGCGATACCGGAGAGCCTACAGACGGTCTGTGTGTTGAAGATTTTCTTACCCTCGGGGGTAGGCTGGAGGGTGACTAGAACCATATTATATGGCTCCCTACCGCGACCGGTGCACAGAATTCACTGGAAAGCCCTGTTCTAACAGATCGGCCTTGACGAGCTCTACATCTAACTCTTTAGGGATTCCGCGTATTACAACGCGGAGTTCGCGCTCCTCCTGGAGCGTATAAGTATGGAAACTTATACGTTCCTTACGGAGGTAAGAAGAGAGGGCCCTATGGTCGTCGGGTGTTTGAACCTTAATTTGAATGCCGTTCGCGAGGTTACGGGCATTCGTGAAATTTATAATTTGGCCTTAAGGGCCAGGCAAACTCGATCCCAAGCTGCCTTCTCCTGAAGGATAACCGGGGGAGGGGTCTGGGTTTTATTTTGTGCCACCGGACGCGGCGACGGAGTGGCACGGGCTGGGGGCGCAACGGGAGTCTGAGGGCGGGGGCGCGACGCGTTCACGGCTTTGCTTATTTTAGCGGCCGCGGGAGCTCGAGACTCCGCGGAACGCTTCTTACCCTTCTGTACCAGGGTGAATCCATCCGTCGATGAGGCGGGGGCGAGGTCGACCTCCATGTCCGAATCAGAGTCGGAGCACGAGGAGGCGGGTGCAGGCGACCTACGAGCAAGTGTAGGTGTTTTAGAGGGCGCGACGGAGGCCGCGGATGATCGCTCAGCTGAAACGATGGTCACGGCGGACGACGCAGCAGATTTTCTCGCCAGTATAGGCGACATGGGAGCGGCAGGCACGACAGAGGCTGCGGTGCTCAATGCAGAAGCTCTGCACGCAGGTACAGGCGACGCAGGAGCAGCGAGCGCGCCGGAGTCCTCGAGAGGGCTCGCAGTGTGATTGGCCTTGAAGGCCAGAAACTCTGAGGCGAGCTGTGGGTGGCGAAGTCGGAGGAATTCCGCGAATACAGCGTCCATGATCGCTGAGTACCCAGGTGGGGCGGCCCCGGGTCTTGAAACACTCGCCTTGCGGCGAGGCCCCAACTTCTCGGACCTGAGCGGTTCTATTGAACACAGGTGGCAATGCGGCGCGATTACTACAGGACAAAGAAAAAGCACAACAAAACAGAAATTACAAAAAGAAACAAAACAAATAAATACTTGCAGGAAAACACTTTGTCGGCAAATGTTCCACGAACACAAAAATAACTAAAACAAAACAAATAAAAGCTTCCAGGAAACACACTTGGTCGGCAGATGTATCACGAATACAGGCCGCGCGAACAATGGCCGGGCTAACAAAAGCCGGGCGAACAAAGACCGGGCGATCGAGTGGACGATGAGCACGTCCGCACGTGACGGGTGCCTCTATCGGAATGTGAGGCGTCCTCTGTCACGATTCACCCAATCCACAAGGACCGGGCGAATGGCCTCGACGGTCCTACGACCAGCCAAAGGATCAGCCAGCCGTCTGGACCATGACTCCAGCTCCAGTTGTGGTATTTATCAGTTCCGGTAATCGCTTAACAGTAGACGGCCTCTGCACTAATCTGACCTGAAAATCTTTTTTTTCCCTATCTATTCTAGTAACCTTGAGAGGTTATGCTAGATTCGCAGAACGAGTAGGTGAGCTCACGGGGCTCTAACCTGAGGGCGTTGTTAACACAAGCCCTCGTAAGAGCAGTGCTTCGCAGAATTTACCACCGAATCGGAAACGCGAGCCACTGAGAAGATCCGGCGAGAAAATCAATGGGTTGTGGCTGTGGGTTAATTTAGTCGCCGAACCCTTCGCAAACGACGGGCGACGGGTTCGACGAGAACGGTGAGGGAATCTTGATAATCTTACTCTGCGTCTAGAATTTCAATTGGCATAAGGCGGGAAAAGTGTTTTATTTTTATTGCCCTTGTAGGCAGACGATCATACGACCCACCTCAGCAATGCCAGTGGCACAGCCAAGCCACTGTCTACCGCTTAATGCTCTTCGCAAGCCTCGTTTGAAGACGGACATGTCATAGCGCTCGGGAAACATCGTGGAGGGGAGCTCATGGAAACGCATCGTGGATGACCGCAGTGTCGCCAGGTAGTATGGATGAACTCTACTCCGGTGGCAGGCGGTGCAATGGTAAAAACGAGATGATGGTATCATCTCAAATGTACACTAAAATGTTTATTGTGAAAGAAATAGGTAGCCAAACAATTACTGTTTCAGTTTATATTGTCGGCCTGCCTGCTGTTATAATCTAATTATGTCGTATGACGTTGGAAATATCCTGTAGGTTTACCTATTTTAATATTAAACTGTGTGACTATAAATTAAAGCATTTTCGATAAACTATTAAAAGACAATTTTTGTGAACAATTTTTATTGTCGATTGCATACGTTTACAGTATAGTATATACTTATTTAAATACAGGTACATAAACGCCAGCGTCATCTCAGTACTTATGAAATCGAATTTAATATCAATCAAGTTTACATGTTGTTATTACCAATTAGACTAGAGTGTAATTTTGGAGAGTCCAGGGAGATTTTGTTATTTAAAACCTGTTATTATTATTATTGTTATTATTTTACAATTGTACTGGTTGTGCCAGTTAAAGAGACTGAACTGAAAAGACTGAGCTAGTAACCGCGTCATTCTCTGTAATTCATAAAATATAAAGTTTCTTGTACTCATTATGACACACTTAAAGCCAACGCTCAAACTCAGTCAGTTGACAAATAGGCGTGCAATAGTAATACACGAAAAGACCCCGGTCACAGAAATGAGAGGGAATTGAATTTAACAACCCCAAAATCGCGTACATATAATATTATAAAAAACATAATTGGTATAGATGACAAAGAGAAAAACAAAATGGCAAGAATTTTATAAACAATTATTTTATATTCAAGAAACTAGTTTTAACTTACAAAGAATCATAATGAATAGTATTATCAGGGTGTAGTACAATATATAAGTAATATTATATTATGTAAAGTTATTTAATGTAATAAATACTTGACGAAACAAGAAGGGTGCCTTGAATTGAAATTTTTAAACATAATATCTGAGTTGAACCTTATATTGAAAACTAATACCTACCGCCTATTAAACATTAGTTAGTACAATAGAACCAGGGATTGGCATTGATATGATCTCCCTACGAAATACATAAAAATTATTTGGAAAACGAAGTTAATCGCGCCAAAAACTATGAAATTAATATAAATCAAGTCGAGTACACAGATTACACTCATTACTACATAGAACATTTGTGGCAAAAATAATGAATAAAGTTGTTCTTCAAAATTTTAGTATAAAATTTGTATTTTATGTAATGTAATTTTTCATATCTTTGTAATTACAGATCCCGATCTAAAATAGTCACGGAAGCGTATTTCACTTTGCAACCACAAACCCCCCCTGTAGACAAACACGAGGTCAAGTCTCTCATTATAAACAACGGCTAAGACCAAACGTATCATTTGAGTTTTGAATAATTAATTAATAGAATCGGTACTGATATGCACTCGAGTGAACGATAATGAAGACGTGGGTAGGTGGGACCCGGCATCCATCCAATGTTGTTGTTATTATTTATGATCAGTTGAACCGTGAGCATATCTCTCGAAACTCAGAGAGGCCGACTATCTCATAATAGTTATTTATAAAAACTTTGGAGCGATTAAATCTAGTTTTAATTTAAGTTTTCTAAAAGGCTTAAAGAGGCAGGTAATTGTATTATTTGAATAGTTTATTTTCACTATATATGTAAATTAAAAAGCAGTTTCTGCTAGTCATATTCCCGTGTATCGATCACAATTGACCTCGTCAAGTGGACGATAAATATTTAATTGAACAACGAATCAATTTATTCAGATATTAAATCGAGTATTTTTAACAAATAATATAATTTTTTAGCACCATCTTACCCTGATAGTTATAATAAACTATATAATTTTTATATATATACGTAAGACAAATTGTTCATTATTAAAACGATTAACGGCCAATATACAACTGAACTGACTTTATATCATATTTTAGCTGAGCAATAATAATTATAGACATATCAATATTAATGTTAATGACATTAGCGTCCTATTTTTAACAAAATACTAATAGCTCTAGTTTAATATCTCAAATCCGAAATCTGACACGCCTGCTGCTACAAGAATCACTAATACACGGTAATTATTGACAGTGTTCTGTCATGTCGACCACCGTGTTCTTCTTCCATCCGAAGAAAAAGTAGCCGACCGCCAGACCAAGAACAAGGGCCAGACACAGCCACACATTGTAGGTCATGAAGATTAACATCAGCATGTACGAGGCGGTCGACTGAATAAAGTGAAGGCACGTCTGTATTATGTGGCCGCCCGACAGCATTGAGTATCTGAAAGCAGAAGATGAACTTCATTGATTTTATTGCTTAGATCGTTCGGCGGGCTCAGAACGAACTGTGAAGTTATAACAGCATTGAGGCAGCCCAACTTAAATGCCGAATGAGGTACATAATGAAGGTTGAATTAATTGAATTGGAATTACGAATTGGACTGTAATAAGGAAACAGGAGCAGGAAAATATGTCGATAACAATAAAAAACGTTAATTGCAAAATATGTCACTTTGGATTCTTCGGTATCTCATTAGCACTACTTATCTAACTATAATACATACAATATGCCTCTTCTCTCTTCTCTGGTCTAGCTAGGACTATCTCACGGCGGCCGTTATTACTGCGTATATTATCAATAGATGACAGTAACCACTTTCCATCGGGTGACTCAGGTGTGTATTGAAACGATAAACTCAATACTACTACAAAATTTCAATTGATAGCTATTTCGAAGTCCGTTCTCTTGGACACATAAAGCTCATAAATTCTTTAAAGCCAGGCTCGTCGTGACCGTCAATCAGACAGACGCACATAAATACGTCACGATTTACTTAAATGGCGCCACGTTCATCCCTGTACATACTTGAATATGTAATGAACGAAATTATGCAAAAATGGTTCGATGCTTGTGATGGAAATAAGAGATATGCGTGAAACAATTTCGATTAGGACGTGCTGAATGTTAAATATAAAAAATTACGTGAAAATAAAAATAACCTCCAAAGTTTTTATATAGTTAACAATAGCAAAAGAAATCAATTTTAGCGATTAGAGTTCGCAGATCTCCAAAAAAAATTGGGCCTTTGGTGAAAAACTGAGTTAATTCCTTTGGTGATTTTTGTCTATGCCGGAGTTTTATACAAGGTGGCAGGACATCGTCAGACACATCAAATGCTATACATATAATGATTACGAGCATTCTGTCAAAAGTAAAGGGATTAAGAAGAAGATACGGCCCAATTAGTCTACAAACCCGAAATATTTTTTTTCAAAAACGGATGTCAGTCAGTAGACTCTTTGAACTAAATCAACTTTATCAGCTTCTTTCTCATGATGGCTTCCCCTCTACCGACTTAATAGTTTGTTCGTCGCTGTTATCTCGTCGAACTGGCTCGTTGACAGAGCGCGGAGAATCTCTAAGAGCCTCATTTAAAGGTGACTTGGACATACCAAGAGAATGTCAATAAATTGTCACAGACGACAGTTTAGCCAAAGCTATGAAATGGGCATGAAAAAAAAGAAGAGCTGTGGAGTCCTCGTACAGGACGTCGTTACACGGGCAGACATCCCAGGGACTCGTGAAACAATGACCTGATGACCTGATCATAGTTACTGTTAGGAATTTAACGCAAAAGGTAAGAGACCGAAAAGAATGAGGTGCACTCAAAGAGACCTACACTCAGTATTGGGAGGACACGAATTGAAGGAGAGATGAAATCTGCTGTTTAAAATCATTCGTTCTAAACCATCATGTCTCTTACTAGCTCTACGAATAGCACAGAGAAACTTACTTGACAACGGCAGTACCGGCACACGGACTATTGGTTCCGCATTCGCTCTTGGTAATATTGACCCTGGAATCGGTGGCAGATGAGGCCCGTGTGTGCAGCGCTTCTCTGTAGTATTTCAAACCTTCGTACAGCACCCCGGCGAGGAAGATTGCTACTGCTGAACCAAACAGCTCCAAGGCGTTGGTAGTCTTCCATCCTTGGAACAATATTTCGGTGCACACGCAGGAATGGAACTGAAAATATTTTTAATTTTGTTATTTATCATATTATATATTACCTAAATTTGATCTAGCTTAACGTTCGGTGCATTGAATGAATGCAATAGATATTGCGATTTCACATATCTCATCATTGACGGCGGTGACATTTAATTCATGACCAAATTAATTAATTAATTATTGATCATTAATTGATTTGATTGATGATTTAAATGAAGGAAAAATAGTAATGTATTTTACGTGTAGCCAGGAATAACATCAATAGACGCCGCATACATTTTGAGATTTGATTCTCCGATTGGGAGACATAGTCGTTATAAGAATCTGGGGCGGCCCTAGCACAATTGATAAACGTTAAACTCAGAGAGAAAATAAACTAAAAGATGTTCCGTTTTATGTATGCGACACAACATCTGCCCCCATTTGAAATAATCATCTAGTCTTTTTTGCCGTGTGTACGTTACATTCCTTCAGAAACTAAATTGTATTCGTATTGTACTTAGTAATATGATTCCCACGCTCTCACTTGACTTTTGCCAAATATTTTTGCTGACAACGGACGCGGGGCCAAAACAAAGCCCCCAAAGGAAGCCACGCGAGTCTAACTTGTAAACACATTTTTACCACATGCCATCATGCATTGGCATAGTAAATATTTGTTTTTTGAGAGGAAATTTGAAAATGTTGACATGCAACAAAGAAAGACAGTAAAATGTTACAAAACTGATGTCACTCGAAAGTTGACATTACATTATTGTATGGTAATTAATATACGGTGAGTCCGCCGTAACATCGTGGATCTGCTGTTTCAACCCCTTGCCACAAAATGACCCGCGTAGATATCATTCAACATATTTTAATACGATATGTCACATATCAAGAACTGTTGTAGAGCAAATAAAACAAAATAAGAAATTGTCATAGTGTCGGTTTTTAGTTAGAATCTCTTATTTTGATGTGATGTTTTTCCTGTAGCGACATCTAGATATGTATTTATATTTATAGATTCTGGTAGATTATGAATTCGGTCAGTATCTTTGTATGTCCTCTTGACATACAGACACCAATTACACAGCATTGTTGTTGATACGCGTTACAAAAACCTTCTGAATTCGAAAAATTTAAAGAATAACACGTATTATACAGAATATATCTTGTTAGTATGTAATTGCGTTATAAGCATGAACTTTTTCGATAGGCAACGGCTTAGTTGTATCTCTGACATTGCTGGTTACACTAGGTGGATGCTGTGCTGACTGACTACCACTCAAGGCAATAACACAACTAGTATAGTATAAGTTTTATCTCACGATACACAATTTTCTTGGCAGAACTAAGGTGTTGACACAGATATTGCCCAAGTTTTTTTGTTTATTTTATTTTTATTGCGTAAATGGTTGGACGAGCTCACAGCCCACCTGGTGTTAAGTGGTTACTGGAGCCCATAGATATCGCCCCGCCCTTCAAACCGAAACGCATTACTGCTTCACGGCAGAAATAGGCACGGTGGTGGTACCTACACGTGCGGACTCACAAGAGGTCCTAACACCGGTAAAAAAATACCACCAGTAAGTCATCAACGATTTCAATAAGTTAGCGACTGATTTGTGATAAACGTGACGCGTCAATGCTCTTTTCCGTGTTACATAACCTGCGACCTCTCGGATAGTCGGATGGTCTAGCTGTCAGAAGAAAGAACGAGTTGAATAGCATAACAATAAAATGTAATTAGTATATATTTTGTCGTAAACTCATCGCTATCGCCACCGCGGCACCGCACTGTAGTCGACAACAGTGTAACCACGGGTCACTTGTGTTCCTTCACACGCTGATAAATTTGTTTATTGGTTTCTAACAGGAAAAATATCGTTGCGAATAACATTTCTGGCTTTATTACTTCAATTTATATGTTTTGACACATGGTAATTAGACTAGGTTAATATTAGCGATGAGATTCCTACCAGTCATTCGGAACGGTTGATAGTGTTTTAAGGGGCTCACATCAACAAAAAGTTATTATTTATTTGTTGAAATTATATCAAAATGATGACTTTGGTAATGCTTTGTACAACAATAAAACTCTTTCACTTGGATTTGTAAGTAAACCGTAATTGTATCAGCACCCTTATGTTACGTTACTGCTTATTTCATTATTTCTTTTCAACGCAATATAAAACTTTAATAGTTTTTTAATAACTTTATTTATCTATGATGTTTACGATGGAGAATACACGATATTAAGTACTGTGGGCACGTGCCCGAAGTCACCGTGTAGCTAAAAATGCTGTTGTCATTTGCCGGTAAAAATGCATGTGCACTCACCACCATAGCATGACTGTGGTCATGTCCAGCGCATGGGTCGTCGCTGTGTCCGTGGTCATGTCCATGGTCGTGGTTGTGGTGCATCATGTGGTCCATGGCTGAAAAAGGTAAATGCAATTCTAAATATATTTTTGTTTCTGATTTTGAATCGACAAAATAACATCAATATTGAAATATTTAAGTGAATAATGTGGAGGAGACTGAAGAAAGAGGCGCTCCTAGTAAGTACACTGATGTACTATGTCTAAATGCCGGTCATCGTTCTCGTCGAACCCGTCGCTTGCGACGAAGGGCTCGACGAGTAAAGTCTAAATGACTCTGATAACGGACTTACTTTGTTATGATCTTTCCTAGTCCGGTTTCGTTTAGTAGCAAACATATATGAATATATGTAGCAGCTGGTCTCTATTGTTGCATTTGTGATACTTGTATATTCGATCTATGATAGCTGGTAGCAGAGAGCTCGACAAGAAATTAGTCTAAGTGGAAAGTCTAATTGAATACAACCTGCTTTAAAAAAAAAATTAATATTTTTTATAATTTTTTTATTTTATATCTAAACATGCTCCTGATTTCAATTTTCCAAATCTAATATTTAGAGTTCTAGTTTATTGTTATTATTACAATCCTTGTGATGTGTTTGTCGCTAAACTCCTTAAAAGCAGTACTGATTTTAATGATTTTTTCTTTTATTTGAGTGGATCTTTTGATGGATTAGTTTTAATATTGAACTCCATAGGTGGCGCTGCCATCGGGTTTGCTTTTTCAGTGCCGGCCCCCTCAATTTTTACAGATATTGGCGATCATTTAGGATAAGATTTCTTGAAATAAATAATTTATCTAAAAGTTTCAATCAACAACTCCACAAGAGAAAGATAAGTACACTAAATTTGAATTCGGATAAAAGCGATTTTTTGTGAAGTAGATGCGACCTTGTGGTTGTGATTTAGAGGTATGCACACCAAGGTTGCTGCTAGGTTGCAACTAGCGCAAATAGCTAGTTGTGCAATAGTAGCTTTCACCGGCGCTTACAGGTCGCACAACTGTTGCGCAACTCACCTGTCTATCTACTAAGATGCACATTACAACCTACTGCATATTTGTATCTCAATCTTCTGCTAAATATTAGTAACAGTTGATTAAAACTGAAATCACAACACAAATGGGAATTGGACTGTGTGTGTCAGAGTGAGCAAACAAATCACCATTTTGTTGGAAATAATATTGTGCACTGGTGATAAATACTACGTGTCTTTTCCTGATGACTGATATTCTTAGCTGGTTTATCTCGTATTTTCCTCGTAATTTGGAAAGGGGAATTTACTGTAAGAAATGCACAAACCAGTTTTGTAAATAAAAACTTCACGTTTTAGTAACGTAATTCAAACGGGTAAGCGATCGTGTACTGAACTAAGTGAAACAAACGATTGCAACTTTTGTTGGGTCTGTGACGTCTGTGTAGATGTGTACATCTGTTGCCATCCTGGAGAATGAGACTAGAATAATTTTATGCAGTGCCATCTATATATTTAACAGACATGTCGCTAAAATTATAAAGAGGAAAGATTTGTTTGTTTGTTTGTATTGAATAGGCTCCGAAACTACTGAACCGATTTTAAAAATTCTTGCACTGTTTGAAAGCTGCACTATCCCTGAGTGACATAGGCTGTTCCTTGTTTCCAATAAAAATATCAGAATTAGGAATGCTACAAAAATTAACTAAAATCTGACGTTTTGAAATATCCAGCAAACATATTTTATTAGTAAAAGAAATCAAAAGTAAAAAAGTACAAGGAGAAACAAATTTTTATATATAATTCAGGTTGATTATAAATGGTTCAATTTTGAGGAAACAGAGAATATGAGACATCCGTTTTGGCGTCTCCATACATAGTCATTGACAGTACGGATTGCAGTTGTTTATAACGTACTCAGTAGGATTGAGGTTAGTGACGTCAATGTAAATTTAAAAACCTAATCGTTTTCCAAATAGCTAGTTATTTGGAAAGCCTTTCAAACTATAAATCTCACTGTGACAGAACTTTTTCGTCAAAACATAGAGCACACTGCCATACGCAATAAGCTATTACATACAATTGTTGCTTTATATATGTCCCATAAAAGAAAACCTTGTGCCTACTAGGAAAATTGTTTCCATGCAAATCCTTCTCTGATAATTTTATACATCCTGCAATTCGATATTCTCGATGATCTTGTATTTAGCACCACTACCCCTATGTCATTAGTCCCTAATAAAAATAAGTTAGAATAATATTTTCCAAAGTTCAATGACCTGTATGTTGAACATCACAGAATAACGTGTACATTTAAAACCACACATCTAATTGGTTTTTCATGGACGTTGAAATTTTATTGATAAGAATTAGCCTGAACAGATAAAACTGTACTATCTTCATAGTTACGTCATTTTCCAACTCTTGTATTGTGTTTTGACATAAAGATTTCGCTTCCATGGTGTTCATTATGTATAACTGTTATGTAATTTAGAAAACCAAACATATGCCGTTGCGCCATACAGTACAAGACGTTTACGATACGTTCTGCGTTGTTCTTTTTTATTTTATTTTTTATTGCCTTTGTAGGCAGACGAGCACACGGCCCACCTGATGGTGAGTGGTTACCGTCGCCCATGGACTTCAGCAATGCCAAGGGCAGAGCCAAGCCGCTGCCTACTTCACATTGTAGTTTGTTAATCTGGTTGTGACAGATAACAGAAAGTTTGACAGATCGTTTGAAAGTCGTCGTGGCCTAAAGGATAAGACGTCCGGTGCATTCGTATCGAGCGATGCATCGGTGTTCGAATCCCGCAGCCGGGTACCAATTTTTCTAATGAAATACGTACTTAACAAATGTTCACGATTGACTTCCACGGTGAAGGAATAACATCGTGTATAAAAATCAAACCCGCAAAATTATAATTTGCGTAATTACTGGTGGTAGGAACTCTTGTGAGTCCGCACGGGTAGGTACCACCACCCCGCCTATATCTGCCGTGAAGCAGTAATGCGTTTCGGTTTGAAGGGTGGGGCAGCCGTTGTAACTATACTGAGACCTTAGAACTTATATCTCAAGGTGGGTGGCGCATTTACGTCGTAGATGTCTATGGGCTCCAGTAACCACTTAACACCAGGTGGGCTGTGAGCTCGTCCACTCATCTAAGCAATAAAAAAAAAAAAAAAAAAAAAAAGATCGTTCATCCTCTTGGAAGGCTAGCGTTAGAAAAATATACTTATCGTAGATGATTTGAATCAAACTTAATTGTTGCTGTACTAATTATTATCTGCTCAGCATTGCGATGACTACAATTTTATATTACAAGTTTAATACCCGGATCACACAAAGACATTTAAAAAAGATAATCTGTGATTTTGGTTCAGCTAAATGCAACGTCATATTTTTTTGTAAATTCGACCACCCGAGCTCTTCAGATAAGGCTTGAATATAGATATCGTTGCTTGTGTTTGTTCTAGTGGCTCCAATCATTGCGTTTTGTAGGTTGTTTCACTTAATTGGATCTTAATTGAGCTGTGTATACGTAATAGATTATCTCTAACTCACACCGTTAGAGATAATCGAGTCATTTCCAGGTCAAGTATTTGTTTTAGGAGAGAGAAACTTAGACGATCTCTAATATTTTTTGTAATATTATAGTTTATATGTCTACATGTACATTTTCTCGCCTAAGGTTTGTTTAGTATGGGCAGGCAAGAGGAAACACCAAAAACCCATTTCCAGTTATAAATATCTGATTACTTACACAATATTCATTTGTACTATTAAGAAAATATTTTACAATTTAAATTGGTTATGCATAAATTAGCTTCCTTTAACGTTGATATTATACTTTGATATTTATTATAATACGTATTTCAACGAATTCTTCGTGCAAGAACACAGGGGAATATTTTATTTAGTTTCACGACATTAAGAATTGCAAAAGTACCTATAGGTATGTACTGAGAAATATAATTTATTCATACCTCGCTGATTTCTTTAGTCTTGAATAGAAAACTTCTAAAAGTATTCTACGGTGAAGAGTTTAGTAGCCGAGTTGCATAGCCCTAACGAGCGGGCCCCGGTTCGATGATTATTGCGTCACCGGTTGACCGTGAGGATTTAACGGATATTTGGTTTCATCATTAGATTTTATTTTATGTGTCCTTAATTATCATCCGTGATTAGAGAAACGGTAAAGAAATACCGGAACTACGAGAACCGTAATTTAATTGAAATCAGGATTCTGTTAATTTACATTTATATTAATACATATTTGTGAATAATCCCTCTCTTATCAGAGGAGGACGATGGGCGACAGCTTTTTTTTCCTGCCTAAGATGATAGCCTTGAGAGGTTATTTCAGCGTAACCTTAACTAGTAGGTGAACTCACGGGGCTCAAGCCTGTAGACGTTGCTAAAACGAACCCTAGCAAGAGCTGTGCTTCGCAGAATCTACCACTGGATCGGAACTCACCGGAAACGCGAACCACTGAGAAGATCCGGCGAGAAAATCAGTGGGCTGTCGGTACGCTTTTTTACCACTGTTTCTTCTCGGTCACTAGTCCGTCGTATTTATGAATACTTACATTACGTATATTGTGCAAATATCGGTATATTTTACATAACCCTCCTCCTCCCCATTCTATTCTATTCTATCAGCCCATGGACGTCCACTGCTGGACATAGGCCTCCCCCAAGCCTCGCCACAAAGACCGGTCCTGCGCTGCCTGCATCCAGCGGATCCCCGCGAACCTCAATAGGTCGTCGGCCCACCTTGTGGGAGGCGTACCCACGCTACGTCTCCCAGTACGCGGTCGCCACTTAAGAACCTTCTGGCCCCAACGGCCATCCGTTCCGCGAGCAATGTGTCCTGCCCACTGCCAGTTCAGTGTCGCAATCCTTTGGGCTATGTCAGTTACTCCTCCTAATAATACCTATCTCGTGATAGGGACTTGCAGGCTCGCAGGCGTTGAATCTATCGTCCTGCCGCAAAGCCTTCATGGGTTTCTCCTCTAACCGATCAACCCGAGCTAGACCAGGCATACCTGACCGAATATACCCTATGCATTAGCTTCAAATCTTAGATGTAACTTTGCATAAATACCACAATTATTTTCGAAATTATAAGGGAACAGACGAAGATGATATAGTCTGTTTAAATTATGACCTCCTTCGACTTTGCCGGAGTCGGATTTAAACAATACGATTATCTGTGGCGGTGCACCTACTGGGGCTGGTTCAAGGTGAACAACTTCGTATTAATGCAAACGACTACCAATTAAGACAGAAATTGTATTTTTCAAAGCATTCATATCTATATTTATTCGTTTTCCATATTATCCGGGAGAAATATTATATGTGTTTTAATAACGTTTTGTATATTGTGTGTGATGTGCATATATTTGGAAAAAGCAAGCCTTGAGTTTCTTGCCGATTCATCTTAGAGGTAAAACTGCATTCCGTGTTGGCGGATATAGTGATAATTGTAAATAGACAAGCTTTAACAAAAACCGACTTCAAATAGAAAAAGAAAGATATTCCAAAACAAATGAATACACACTAAAAACAATAATGATGACGTGATCTTGAATTATTGAGTTATTCATATCTATTTGACGCGCAAGTACTTAATGCAAATTTAAGTCTTATAATATGGTTTTCTCATGGATACCATTATCAGAACTGGACTAAGCTGGACCACAAGGGAAGCGTCAGCTTTCTAATAAAAAAATAATCATCAAAATCTATTCACCCAAAGTCAAGTCAAGTCAAAAGTTATGAGGTAACAAACATAAAAAAAAGAAAAAACATACAGTCGAATTGAGAACTTCCTCCTTTTTGAAGTCGGTTAAAAACGCGTCTAAAGGCTTATTCGAATAAACAAACTATTCGCTTCGATTTTGCTCGAATTAGAAATGTTTCATAGATCACATGAGTTACACAAGCTCATTTTCGTGTTTAACTTTCTCGTTTGTAATCATTGATGTACAAACATTTCCCGTAGCATCCATCCCTATCGTGGCAAGAAAGGGTGCATACAGCATACCCACCAACTCCATTTTAATACTATACATTAACGATGCAGTAGTATTTGAATAAAGCATTGGGTGTGCAGTAAATAAATACTAATAATCAATCACGCCACGTTAACTGGTCCCGTGATAAGTTCGTAAAGAACTTGTGTCGGTCTAGAATAACCATTACGCAGCTTCTTTCTACGGGTCTCGTTAAAGGCGGAATTTACAGAGTATGGGCATCAGCGCTCTTTGAGTATTCCCGCGTAAAGTCCGCATTGACTGGTTGGCAGAGCGTATTGTAAGGTCGCGCAACGACACATAATTATGAATTATGATTATCAAATATAATGGAGACTACGAATCCATTTTTTTTTTAATTCCATTGATGGGTGGACGAACTCACAGTCCACCTGGTGTTAAGTGGTTACCGGAGCCAATATACAACGTAAATGCCGCCACCCACCTTAAGATATGAGTTTTAAGGTCTCAGTATAGTCACAATGGCTGCCTCACCCCTCAGACCGAAACGCACTATTGCTTCAAGGCAGAAATAGGCAGGGTGTGGTTGGTGCCCGTGCGGCAAATAAGGTGCACGCTCGTCTCTCTATTAAAACAATCAAATTATTTACATTTGTAGGTCATTGTTATCAGCACTTCATCGCGTCTCCCAACTAAATAAATAACAAATAGTGTAAACAGCATCAGCAATGTTGTATCCGTTACTACACTCACTGCAAACACGATAATTTTGCGCAGGTGTGCGGAACTGTGTCGTGATCGTCCTACTTTAAAATATACTAAATCAGCATAGAAGCCAATGAGGACAATGAACTTGCATTCTTTTGGGTTTACCCAAACAGCCGCAGCTGTTTCTTTCAAGAGACTCCAGAGAAGCAAGACGCGACGTTTAGCTGGGAACGTACTTGGACGACCTTTAGGTTGATAAGATAAAGGTTCATCTAGCACTCAAAAATCGGAAAGCTCTAGATGTGTCTAGACAGATCTCGCAGCCATGAAAGAAAAACGTGCGTTGTTTGATGTCCCATTTCGAATAGTTTTTGGAAATAGTTTTGTTACAATGCTCTCGAATGATAGTAAGTTTTCACGCAGCGTTTAATTTAGTATAAATTCCCTTAAAGCGTCCCCTGTACCTCTCATCTGGTACCGAGGTCAGGACTGTGTACTGTAGACCAGTAGTTGCAGTCTTTGATGAAGTTATTGCCGTCTCTTACACTGATTCAATCTTGGTATCTTATAATAGTATATTCCTGTGTTGTTGTGATGATTAGTGTAGTTTACGGCGCGGCTGGTGTTAAGGAGTTACCGAGGTCCACACTTCCATAGACATTACGGCGTGAACGCCACAATCCAGTTTTAGCTACCATGACTGCTTCATGACAGACACATTACGTTCTTAGCAAATCTCTATTGTGCCTGCCTCATTCTTCTTAGGGTGAAAATGTATTCCGAATCGATGGCAGAGTCATGACGACGAAAAGCGCATGTGAAGAGCACTTGAATAACGAAATTCTGATGTAGCACAGTTTCTTGTCTATTGAGTTCGCAGAAGATGATCACAACACCAGATAAACTCGAATGGCGGTAAGTGTGTTGCATCGCCTGTAACCCCATCGGTTTTAGAGGTTTGCGCTAAAGATGACTGATTAGTGATACCGCCTTTTTGCCAAAGACTATTATAGTAAAACTATGCTGTGTCACCAAAGAAATGCACATATATATGCTCTGTTTGAATACAGTACATGACGCAGCAACTCAATGTTTGAATGTGTGCGTGGATAAATTGTGAGCTTCCTTTGAGTGGGGGTACCAGTGCTGGCGATACTGGCTGATTAATTTTAGGACATGTCTTAGCAGTGTTTCCCGAGCGTTATGGCATGTCTTTCCTCAAACACGGCTTGCGGGGAGAATTCAGGGTATAAAGTACCTCAGTATTCAAAATGTAATTTTTTTTTAAATCCTCAAGATAAAACCACTCCAATTAACGACTATTCAAACTAAAAAATATGAAGTTAATATTCTTGTGCTAAAATTAGTATTGTTAAGTAAGTGTGCTAATGATTTGCGTAAAGAACGAATTTTAGTTGTGGTTCCATTCAGTTGTCCTGTTAGCCGTTCCTAAACCGATAACATGATAAGCCCGCCATTTAAAAAATTAATGACGCTAAGGTTTTCTGTTTTCTCCGCCGGCGCACAAAGATGAATTTTGCTTTCAGAGTCCGTTAAAGAAGGAATAATGTGCCGGAGTAAAAAGGTACTCTTTACACTGTCTACGTTTCCACGTCTACACAATATGATTACATATAACAGAACAATACTCGGGTGCCTGTACACTGAAGAAAAGTAAAGTCTGTTTGTTTGTTGGCCCACGCCTCTGGAATTTTTGAATAAATTTTCATGAATTTTGTAAGCTAGTTCATAGATACATTGGTTGGGAGTACAATATAAGATTTTATTATCATATTTAAAAATGCTATAGTATTTTAAAGAGATTTGGAATTTACTTTATAAGTGTAATTTACGCAAGTATCTGCCTGTCATGTTTTCGTACCTAAACCACTTGTTCGATTTTGATGATATTCAGCATGAAAATATTTTGAGCTCGGAGAAAGGATGTCATGCCGGCTACCATTCATCCCAGTGCCGAATATGCAGTCATTTTATGTGGATTGTATGTTTTATTTAAATTGTTTGATAAAATAAATAAGACAATCAATTTTATTGCATTAATCTGAATGACATATAAGTCTTCGGGGAATCCCGTTCGACGCTCGGTGGAAGTTCATGGAATGACCTCACAGTCAAGACAAGGAAAAAAACAAGGATAGCAGTTTTTACCTAGACGGTTCTAGTTATAATTATTATTGTCCGATATCGTTAGACTAAACTGGTGGTAGGTGGTAGGACCTCTTGTGAGTCCGCGCGGGTGGGTACCACCACTCTGCCTATTTCTGCCGTGAAGCAGTAATGCGTAACCAATTAACACCAGGTGGGCTGTGAGCTCGTCCACCCATCTAAGCAACAAAAAAAAAAGACTGCGCGCAATTGATCGGAGTCGCTGTAATTCGAACCACACAGCACACTCGCGGAGCCTCTATTGTTCTAGAACTATAATAGCTAACCTAATGGCTGACAATTTAGTACTCATCGCTGAAATCGACCTTAGAACGACTAGGAGGATTGTTCTAGACGAAAAATAAATATTACAGATTAAATAAAACAAAATGTGTGTTACTTCCTGTGATTAGTGGTGTACCGGCGCAGAGGCGTGTGAGGACGCAGCTTTATGACCAGGTTTATATCACAAACCGATTGCGGATATGTGCATGCCAACGTTTTCTTTTGCCGTAAGGTATTGCATTACAGGTTTAAAGATATCGACTATTATTATAGATACTATACGCTATATGCTAGTACTCATACAAAAAAAATCTCATGTCTTAAGCTGGTGGCGATGTTGGCTGTAGCGGTCTGTGGGCTTCGGTAATCAGGTAAAAAAAAAAGTTGCTATAAATTAACAAAGTTTTGTAGTCTCAACCCTGCAATCTCTAGCATGAGAACAATACATGATACAGCTACTCCACCAGCGCTAAGTAAAAACATCCCATTAAAGATTCTTAATATAAATAACAATAAACTGTGAACTAGCAATCTATACAGCGATCGATCGCTTCACATGTGTTAATAATAATATCTTTATCTTTCACTTCAGTCCACATCACCGTATCAATATTGACATAAACAGATAAAAAATAGTAACTGTAGTATTTTGTAAATTGTACTTAAATAATACTACGAAACCTATCGCAGCACGATTTTTCCTTTTTCCAGAGAAACATAGAAATAGCAGAAGAAATCATGGTCTACGTGGTGTTGTTTGGTATTTCTGGTATCTGAGAATTAATGTTATTCGCCTTTAGAGTTCGAACACCGGCAGATTTTTTTTTATGAATGAAGGATTACTGGTAGTCTATAGGCCTTTTCAGTTTCATCAGGACAGGTGGGCGAGCACGGCCAAGAGGGGCGGAATTTGCTAACAGCTGCCCGAGCGCCTCCAAGGGAGACCTAACAACTCAAGAGCAGCTGATTCGCGAATCTGCCACCAGATCCGAATCGTAACCTGCTGAGAAGATCCGGTGAGAAACTTAGCGGGCTGATGCTTAGGTTAGGTTGCACGTCGAACCCTTTGCCGAGTTCGACGAGTACGGTTCTCGAGGTCTCTAAGCCTGCTCTTAGCGTTACAGCGGAAGGCGTCCCCCCGGCAAAGTTATCGATACGAATACATGGGGGTACTTTATTCCACGAAAGGTCCGTTGCGAACAACTGTTGTATCAACTTAAGTACTTGAAGAGTTCCCGGTTAAGAAAGTTAAGAAAAAAATGTATGGTAACAGGGAATTCCGAGCAAAAATGCTATTTAATGATAGCATTAATTAACAAGTTCAAATATCGGTAGTTTTCATAGAAGACACACTTACAAGATTTGTTTTAATTTAACAAAATTATAACCGTAATATTACGAAATCATAAAGCAATGTCACCGAAAAACATCGGAACATATATTGTAGTCATAGTCATTTTTTACTGGTGGTAGGACCCCTTGGGAGTCCGCGCGGGTGGGTACGACCACCCCGCCTATTTCTGCCGTGAAGCAGTAATGCGTTTCGGTTTGAAGGGTGGGGCAGCCGTTGTAACTATACTGAGATCTTAGAACTTATATCTCAAGGTGGGTGGCGCATTTACGTTGTAGATGTCTATGGGCTCCAGTAACCACTTAACACCAGGTGGGCTGTGAGCTCGTCCACCCATCTAAGCAATAAAAAAAAAAATGTATAAACTCAGAAACAATCAATTATAAAATTATATCACTTGATTCACGGTCATCGGTAGGTAGTACAAACTAATTACATTGCATAATAAACTATCTGCTTCTTATCGACTCTACCCGATAATTTGCAAGCGAAGTATATATTGTCCCTTCGTAACAAGATGACACTCTACAGAACTTGCATTCATTCCGTCCGTCATGACTTATGCAAGTGTAGTGTTCGCACACGCGGCCCGCATGCACATTAACTCTCTCCAGATTATTCCTTCCGTTTTTGCAGCCTAAGATCATCGATCTTTGAGGGAGGAGTACGTTTCTGCGTTCTTTACCGCCTATTTTCAGAGAAGTGCAGTGAAGAACTGATTGAGATGATCTATTAGTTTCCGTTCTACCTCCTTAGGTAGCATAATTATGTCAAACTAATTTTTTCAAACAAACGTTGAGGATTTAGATTGATGTATTTATTCTCTATGACATTATGGTGTGTCCTTAGTTATTTATACACGATTTAAGCATGTTCAGGTCCACGTATTGGTATTTCTAGGGGACGATAAGATATACGGCCCGGTGTTGGGCACCGTACTAGAGCCTACACAGAGCTACTTCGAAATTTTATCTGCACATCCGTTATCGTTTCAAATTTGTTGCTTTTCTTATCGAACCGTTCAAATGTGAAATTGGTCAACCGTGATAGAGCTAGCTGTGATACATTAAAGTTAAATAAACCACCATGTGTACCTAACGATACAACAAGATAAGATTATTAAATAAATAAATAAAGTTTTATATGAGTTCCACCACTAATTTTATGTGGTCAGTCTATAATTAAAAATATCAGAAACTAATATTTAATAATTATCGCTCAAAACAGTTATATGTTGGTCAAACGTTAAGTTTGTTTTATTGTGTAATGACTTTACGTTCATTTGTGATAATTTTAGGTGTCCAGAGCTTTTAAAACGATAACATGCACTAAGTTTGTCGTCACGTCATAAACACAGACTATTTGTTTTGCATTTTCTTATATTTCAGCTTTATGTATGTGTGAAGTAAGTGGGCGAATATCTTCGATGGGCCGAGATGCCCATACTGCTTGTCGTAGTAGAGGATTTTGTTACGATCTTTGTTACCTACCAATTATTAATATGTGGTTATATTTCTTTCATATCATGTATGTATATCGTAAAAAGTGAACACTTTATAGGGGAAATTAATCTTACAATTTTAGTTATGTTCATAAAATCACATCATTTATAAAACAAGATTTTGATGGCGTAAAGAATGAGCCCTTCTCGTCCTACTGCGTAACTTAATGAAAGCAATCGGTCAGAGTCTCGAAGGCCACTTACAACGAAATGTTTCGACACTCGACCTTTCGGAAATAGGCTTAAAATACCATGACTGTCGCTATTTTATCATTGGCGTTGTGAGAGAGACAATTTAAATTCAAAAACAATCAAAAAGCAAATAGATTTGTGACTGTTGTTGTGAGTTAAAAACATATTTGAACGAGGAACGTTTGAGGAGCAACGTGGCACCTTCGTTGGAATTGGCCAGTCATTAGGAATTGCAGAGGGTATACAAAGAGACAGTAGTTCTATCTGTGTTTTGATGGGATTTTTTATGGAGAAACCTGAGATTTTTATAAAAATAATTGCTCAATCTCTACTTTTCTACTGCACTTTAGTAAAGTCCATCCCTATTCATCGTTGCTAGAGATATTTTTAATGTTTACCGGTTTCACTTTGGAACATATCATGAATTGCTCTACTATTTAAAATGTTCTTAAAATGAGATTTGTAAGTTTTTCTTAGCGGCAACTGAGCCGTATCCCTGGCACTGCATCGACTAGTTACAGAAACAGACGTGTTTTTCTGGCAAAGCAATTAAAAAAGTTTCTCTCCCGCACGGTGGTATAACCCCACAAGCAAGCAACATTGTACTGTGCTGGCTCGTCGGCTAGCTTTAAAATCGCTAATTCGATGGCCAAGCAATTTTCTGCAAAATATGTTAATCGCTTGAAGTGCGACTGTGACAAATTTGAATCAAGGTGCATTTGATAAAACATGTTCATATAATAATATGTTATGGTTTAATGAGTTTTATGAAACTAATTGATCGTACCGTTGGCGTGCTTAGTGACCTTGAGCGTTGTACTGCGGGTACCGGGTTCGGTTCCCGATCAGTCACGGATAGTATATTTGTTAAAGGTATTTGGTAGATATTCGGGATCTGGGTATCCTTGTTGGTATCTTGCGTGTGCCCTCCCAGTACTTGTAGCACAGGATAAAGCTTGCTTGCCTCTTTTTTCTTACCTAAACTGGCTTTTAGAGGCTATGCCAGCGTGACTGAGCGAGTAGGTGAACTCAAGGGGCTCTAACCGGGGGACCTTGCTAACACTAGCCCTAGCAGTGTTTCGTAGGATCTACCACCGGAACGGAATGGGGACCCACTGAGCAGATCCGACGAGAAACTCAGTGGGCTGTGTCTGTGGGTTTGCTAGCCAGGTTGGGACCGTTTGTACTGGAGCTGTAACTGATGATACAATTCCCTGAGCTAAGCTTAGCGTGGCCCACGAGATGGTAGATGTTTAGTAGGTAAATGATGTTAAATTGAGCTCAGTGCAAAGACCACGTTATTTGTTATGTTGTCGGATTCACAAGCACTAGACCGTCATTTTTTCATTTTCAATAACACCAGTTCCCCACTGTTTAAAACAAATAACAAGTCCTCCTTGCGTCGTGTTCCTCACTACTGAGGGTGGTCACCACCCCTTCCCCCTACCACACCTTCTCACCCACGATCTTTCTCCATCTGTTTTTGTCTCTGGCGTAAATAGCAGATACGAAATAATAAATAACAAGAATAATATGATTTTAAATATTTCACTACATGTTAACTTTGATTAAGTAAGTCGATCAACAAGTTGCGTTAATTTCGTTCAATCTTGGACAGTTTTAACTTGAACCAGTGGAAGAACGAACTATGTTTCCAATACATAGCACAAAGTCGCGGTCGAGAGTTGAACTATCAGGAAATACCAGTTACTCTTGTAGGAAAACCAGTTTCGTTTGATGTAGATTTACTTGCGCGAGTCTAAAGTATGGGTTCTGTGTAGATTGTCGTGCCTCCTCTACCTGATTGCATGTGGTTGTATCGCTCCTCGACAACAGCAATTACAGGGGCATTCCTTGCCTTTGTAGTCTTCATTTTGGTTTAACAAAATCCAGAGTATCTGAATAGTTCATTGACTAGGAACGGTCGAAACCGAACTGTTGGAGTTCCTGCGCGAGTAGTTTCAAGAAATCAATGTACTTCATACAATCAGCGGCAGTTACAACTGAGCGCATAGTAATGTGTATGTAATTGGAGGAATTCTTTAGTAACCGTTCCTAAGTAAAATACGCACTAAAAATAAATAAATAAAACGTATGCAATAATAGTGATATTAATACAAATTTTGAGATCATGAAAGCCCTAACAAAAACGAGCAATTCGGATTAATTTAAAACAATCAGGTTTGCTGTTCATCCGAGTCGGGGCCCGCCTTGTGACCTCAACAATTGTCTTGTCGGTTTGTGGTTGAGGTGACAGGGCATCTTGATTACTACAAGTGTGTGCCGAGGCACATCAAAAATTTTACAATTAAATCGTAATTTAAGACTGAATTAATTATGCAATCGATATCTTTAAGTTACTTGGTATTAAGTTCGCATACACCAGTGACGTAGGCTGCATTTTATATTAACCAAGAAAACTCCAATATCCCGGCATTAAGTAAAATATTGGGTTTCCAACGACGACGGGAAACTTCCTTTTCTTTTCTTGTTGTCAGCTAATAGCGCTGATAAACATTTATCGGAATATCTCGTTCGTTATCTATTCTGTGATAGGCCGATGTGATCTTTCCGTTTACATTTAAACAGTTTAAAATAATTTGTTCACCTGTCGATTACTAGTGGTCTACCTTGGACAATTTAGTCCATTGTTACGTATTCAGTGCTGACGTTGACAGATTAAATTATACTTTTAGCATTTAATGATTATAGTCATTGTTACCTGTGCCACTAGCCATGTGCAATTTCGACTTTTAGAAAATTTAATAGATTAACTACGAGCACTTGCACGCAAAGTCCGCACGGCTAGGTGTTTTGATTCTGCCTATTTCTACCGGATAGCAATCATGTGTCCGGTTTTTTACAGGGGAACAGCCGTCATATAATATACATATTATATAAACCTCGGCTGGCACGTTATCGGACACTTAACTGACTAGTTCAAGGAAATAGTGCTGAGTAAGCACATTAGATAATTGATATTCCAACTCCAAAAATAGACATAGAAATTGCAACGTTGAAACTTAAGAGAGAAAGAGGATCTAAGTAAAAGCTTATATTATTATAATTTTTTTTATTGCTTAGATGGTTGGACGAGCTTACAGCCCACCGCGTGTTAAGTGGTTACTGGAGCCCATCTACAACGTAAATGCACCACCCACCTTGAGATATAAGCTTTAAGGTCTCAAGTATAGTTACAACGCCTGCCCCGCCTTTCAAACCGAAACGCATTGCTTTACGGCAGATAGGCGGGGCGGTGGTACCTACCCGTGCGGACTCCCAAGAGGTCTCACCACCAGTAAATCCCTCAAATCGGAAGTTGTTACTTCGCGACAGAAATAGGCAGGATCGTGGTAGCTGTCGATGCGGACTCACATTAAGGTGAATTGTAGTAAGTAGTACACAAATAAAAACAAATTTCGTTGGTATCATCGGCAGTTATAAGTTTATATTTAATAAAACAATTGCTTCAAACATACGAATGGACGACGATCCGAATTTAGAGGTCATATTAGTTTTGTTATGCTAGCTGTCTGTGTTTACATACATACTTTAATACAAAACACACATATATACGTACTCGCTATTACACGGTGTTATTCAACCTAATGTGAGGTTACGTTTGCCGTTCACTTTGTATTGTTTGAATTCAATAAAGCAACAAAATAAACTATGAAGTGTCAATTCACCAAGATTTTTAATTAATCCAAATAGCGGAAATGCCAAATTTTATGGTTTTTGCGTTGAACATATGTAATTATTGCTTAGAATGAATTGTGGGTGTAAAATATTACTTATTGCTAAATTTTTGTTTATGTCGATTTATTCAACTTTTCTACAACTTTATTTGAAATACGATTTTTTTTTGTTTCTGTACACGGTAAACGAACATACGGGCCACCTAACGGTGGTTACCGATACTCATAAATAACAGAAATGCGAGGGAGATAGCTGAGTCTAATTACGAACAGTCGCTGTTAAAAATATATTCAAATGTAATGTCAAAACTTCCGTTTCGTCCACTTTTTATTTAGGCATAAACGCACTACGTAAAGGCCCTCATAGCTGCGTTCGCCTATCGCAAAATAAGAATTAATTGCAACATAAAAATACATACATACCTAAACTTTAACGATTCCACAAAAACAAATATAAATTATTCAGAATTCGAACGTGCGTTCGTTTTGACAGCTGCCAAATACGCGCGAATGACACGGAGTGCGATACGGGCAACGGCGGCGGGGCGACGCGACCAACTGGCAGGAGTGTTGCGTTTGTTGTTGCTTGCTGGTTGCGAGGCGGCCGTAGTTGCGACATGCGGTCGGCTAGCCTCGCGCCCACCGTGCACCGTGCTATGCGCCGATATGTTTGCGTGTCTCGCCGGACATTCTCAGCGGGTCGAGATTCCAATGATAGATGCAATCGCGAAGCAGTTGCCCTAGAGCTGCTAGACATCTTACGGAGGCGCACGGGCAGCTGTTAGCAAATCCACCGCGCCTGGCTGAGCCCGTCCTCGCACACCTGTCCTGGTGAAACTCAAAAACCCTCCAGGTCACCAGTAATCATTGCTTCACAAAAAAAAGTCCACAGCACAATCATTACCGAACCTCAAGACAAATGCTGCTAGTAGAAGATGCTGCTATTGTTATTGTCATTAAAATAAATAAAATACGCGATGTAAGTTGCCTTGTATCGCACGCTAAATAGAAAAACGGACTCGATAAGTTGGTTCCTTATGGTTTCTGCTCAACTTTGCATAGGAGTATTGTTTAACGGTGTAAGTAAGTACGTAGAGATCTGTGAGTAGTTGAGCTGCACAAACGGTTTCCTGACGGTCACTGCTTAATTACCAGTTATATACAACTTATCAAACCAAAATTTTGCTTTCAACGTCTCCTCATAAAAATGTAAATTTTCTAAGTTACGCGGCGCACGTACGCACGTTATGTATTTGAAACATCGAAAAACGTAATAAGAAGTGGCGCGAAACAGTCAAACCTATTATTTATTATATATTAATACGTGAAGCAAAAACTTTGTCCCCTTTTTACGAAAATTGCGCGGACGGAGGAGTATGAAATTTCTCACACTTATAGAGAATATAGAGAAGGAGTGCACAATGCTAATATTTTTTTAAATAATGCATAAAAGATACTTTAAATCAATAAAGAAAACATTACACATACTACCGTGTATTTCACACAACACATACATAAATTCGAATTGAAAATAGATTAATATTGTTTGTCTTTAATATTATTGATCTATAGTGCAGTTTTGGCGAATACTGTGATTATATTATCGAAATATAATAGTGTTTGATAATAGAACCATAATAATGTTTTAACTTATAATTTCAATTAATTGAGTCGTCTATTATCAAAGGCGGCAATCTGTACATTTGGACAAAAATTTTTTATTGATATGTCAATACAGATTTATTTGAATATAATCGTCTCCTTCAAAGAATACGGTTCAAAACCTGCATTAAATAAAGGTTAATAGTTAACCTGTTATTTATCTAAGATGTCGTTCCGAAGAGTTTTGTGACTGCCAATGGAATACAAAGTCAATAAATAATTCGTTTTTCTGATTTACCAATCATTGTCCAAAAGTCAGATTGCCGCCTTTGATAATAGTCGACTCAATTATAGTCGAATCTCGACTACTGGAGGGCCACTAGTTTTTATAATTTCTTACAATCGAAAGACAGCCTTAGTATTTACTGGGAAACAGTTTCAATCTGTAAAATTATCGCGTTACACATAACATTTCAACGATAAACCGTTCGTTGTAAATCAAATATTAATTGATTTGTTTTACAAGAACCACATTTAAGTGCAGAATAGGAGCACTGTCCGTTCCTTGCATTTGTTTTGATAAGAGACAAGGCTTTATTGAAATCAAAAGCTATCAGATAACTGTAATTAAATAATTAATTAAGTTACTGTATACGGTGCAGTGCTCATTGAAATATTGATGGTGGGACGTATTGTACGACAGCTCGGGTACCAAATATCCTGTCTATTTCTACCTTTCTAAGTCATCCGTCGTCGTTGGCGTACTGGAGGGATGCCATGCGTAAATAGTGGTTGGGACAGCTGGTGCAGGTTTTTTTCTATTTTTTTTATTGCTTAGATGGATGGACGAGCTCATAGCCCGCCTGGTGTTAAGTGGTTACTGGAGCCCATAGACATCTACAATGTAAATGCGCCACCCACCTTGAGATATAAGTTCTAAGGTCTCAGTATAGTTACAACGGCTACCCCACCCTTCAAACCGAAACGCATTACTGCTTCACGGCAGAAATAGGCGGGGTGGTGGTACCTACCCGTGCGGACTCACAAGAGGTCTTACCACCAGTGATTACGAAAATTATAATTTTGCGGGTTTGATTTTTATTACACGATGTTATTCCTTCACCGTGGAAGTCAATCGTAAACATTTGTTAAGTACGTATTTCATCAGAAAAATTGGTACCCGGCTGCGGGATTCGAACACCGGTGCATCGCTACATACGAATGCACCGGACGTCTTATACTTTAGACCACAACAACAAAAAAATCTAAATGATCTGTTCACAGTAATATGCAGTTTGTCGGAAGATCCCTTACGTTTTAGCGTTATTAGTTTGTTCGCCCGCCATTTACCAGATTGAGTCGAGCTGTTGCTACTTAGGATAAGGTTTCTGGCATAGTGCCATCAACGTAAGATATGTGTTCGGCCAATACAACAGTTTCTGATAGTCCCAGCGACACAATGCCGTCTTCCACTAGTACCTCATAGAACTACACAGCATAAGCGTCATCTACTTAGGAAATTTTGTTAATGTTTCCCAAACCCTATTTAAAAGGGGAGGTTTTCCACCAATGTAAATGCCAGATTTCGAAGCAGTTTTTCAATTAGGATAGATAGATGGCGCTACAATTGTTTTTCGCTAGATAGTCAAAGTAAATATGTAGTTGGTAAATAAAAACTTAGGTTATGTATTTTTGACTTATCTATCACATTCAACCTGTATTGTTAGATCGTTTAGGGACGTCAAATATAATATAGCTAATTAGTTTAAAACGTTAAATTTAAAAACAAAAACCAAAAAGAAATAGCGCTGTCAAATGTATGTTCACTTTTAATAAGTATATCAAATGAAGTTTCAGTAGATATATATTTGAGCTGTTAGTAGGTTTTCAAAGCTCAAAACACCAAACCTTGGAAGGTCTGGAGAACTAACAATAATACATCGCCTAGCAGTTAATGTGCGACATTACTTAAATCAACCAAGTTTAGCATACCAAGTAAGAACGATGCGCCGGATTGACATGTCACAAATATGTCCGTGTGCTGAATATCATTTAAACAGCACGCGGATTATCGCGGAAATGATTCAAGCCAGCACGTATGTAGGGTTTTTTTTAGAAATGTAAAAAAAATATATATGTATATCTATATATGGTGCCCTTCTACTGATAAAATAAAATGAGGTTGTTAACAACGTTTATTTTTAAGTTGTTTTAAACTATATAAGTAATGAAGTAAGCTCAGGAGACCTCATATTTGGCAGCTTCTCAGCAATGTTATCGACATGGCCAATAGTTCCATTTAAAACTCCTGCTCGTGTCTTTAAAATTTGTGCTCGTCGTATAGGTATTGGCGTTTATGGCGTATTTCCGATTTTTTTAATAAAAATATATTTTTGCATGAAGCATTGCTAGAAGTGCACTTATTTATTCTGATCCAGTGACTCGCCAAGAGGCCGAGCTCGCAAGTCTGCTAGACGATTTAGAGGTATTTATTATCTTTGGAAATTAATCTTTTAATACATAAAATTTACTCCCATTACCAAAGGTGGACTCTCGCGTGTTACCGCAAATCATCCTTTTAAATTTTCAAAGAGGAGGTCTTAAGCCTCTTTAAGTTTGGTAGTTTCAAAAGTAAAACACAGAGAATGACATAAAAAACAGATAAAAAATAATTGCTACAGTTAGGTTGGATAGTTATCCCTAAAATCCTTGGGCCCGCGATCTGCTCTCAACACCTGCAGATCGCTGAGTCTCACATACCCCGCGCGCCCCCTAGGCGCGGGGACCTCGTAGGAGGTTCGGCACTCGGCCCGCAAAAAAAAAAAAAAAAGGATAGTTATGACTCCAGATATGTAATATATGTACATGTGTATGTTTTTTTTTAAATCTGTGTACCACGGCTTAAAAATGGACTAAAGAGGATAAAGCTTAATTCTAACTACATATATTTGTAATTTTAACTCATTGGGAACATATAAGATGCTTAAAAGGAGAATTAAAAAAAGCGTGGAAAATACTGTTAATGAATTTCGTCGCAAAGTTACAACCTTTTGTTTAAGAAACATAATATGATTGTTGCATATTAATGTGTTACACAACAGCAATACTATGACATTACACACCTAAAGATAGAGAGCGTGCGTGTTATTTGTATGAAATTCGGGTTTGCAATCTCAAATGTCGTTACTCTGCATGTGATGTTTTTAATGTCGTTAATGAAGGTATTCGAAATTAATCGTTGGATGGTTACGGTCCAACGATACTTGGTAAATCATCTTTAAAAACATAGTTTATGATTCCGGCCCAAAAATATTACTTCACTTTTTTTTTATTGCCTTTGTAGGCAGACGAGCGTACGGCCCACCTGATGGTAAGTGGTTACCGTCGCCCATGGACTTCAGAAATGCCAGGAGCAGAGCCAAGCCGCTGCCTACCGCTTAATACTCTTCGCAAGCCTCGTTTGAAGAAGGACATGTCATAGCGCTCGGGAAACACCGTGGAGGGGAGCTCATTCCATAGCCGGATGGTACGTGGCAAAAAAGATCTCTGGAAACGCACTGTGGATGACCGCAGGCTCCAGGTAGTATGGATGAACTCTACTCCGGTGGCGGGCAGTCACTTTGACATTTAACGATAAGACATGAAAATCCAATATCAGTATTTTTCAAAATGTGCTTCCTTGTAGTTACGCCTTACTGAAGATTGTGGTATTACTAATAGAAGAAAATTTAAAGTCATCTGTATAAAATATGCAGGCGCCGTTTGGCAGAGAACTCAGGAGCCTTGATAAATGCTATCCGATATGCTAACTAAGTAACCTATTCACTCTAGAAACATCCCAGTCAATTTCCAACCTTTTGTCAAAGGACTCGACATTAAAATCGCTTGTAGACATACTTTGAAAGTTCAGTTGTGACTTTGTTGCATTCAGCTTAGGTTGACGTTACACCGTTGTTAGTTTTTATAAAATATTTTGTAACAATGTTAAGTATTCGAAAAATTTAATACTTCCCTGATATTTGCAATCGACGTTACGTGCTCTGAATATGTAGTATAATTTTAAAACAGATGTATATGAAGGATATGTTTCTTTTCGATATTTTCTTTACGTATTTACCGTTCAGTAGAATGGTAAATAGTTTTCAATTGGACGTTGTAAAAGAAACTTGAATTTACTGTTTATTGTAATGTCCTTATGTAATAGGCATTTATTCGCAATATATTTTATTGAACTATTATTCAATACATTTATCAGCATACGTGTGCTGATAACTTGATGTCTAAATTTAATTTTAACTGTCGAAAGCATTGTAAGTACTACTCCTCATTTTACTAGGATATTTTACTTTATTAAAATGAATTTAGACTCATTGTGATCTCTGGATAAACTTCAATCATATTTTATATTCCAGCTCCAAATGTATAATAAATGAAGAACATGGTAAGCAATATGTCATCACAGAAGTTATTTTATCGGCTTTAATCTTTTATTAGAACCTACATATACCTACATAGGTTTAAGAAAACTATTAAAGAACATCTGTGCAATAAGGCTTACTATAAAGTCAATGATTATCTAGAAAATTGCACAAAGTGGGAATGAGTTGCTCGCTCCGGTCATTTCAATATTGTAATAATTGTTATGTTATTATACTCATGTAAAAATGAATATTTAAAAAAAATCTAATATTAAAAAAATAATTTAATATTTAAAAAAAAAACATGCCCGCTGAGTTTCTTGCCAATTCTTCTCAGGACGGAGGCTAGTTCTTGTGAATTGGCGGTAGTTCTTTTGACGTTCAACAAGTATGTACTTTCATTTATGTTGAATAAAAAATTTTTGATTTTGATTTGATTGATTTGATTTGATTTATTTATTTCAAATTTATTTTACCTATTTATTGGCGACCGGTTTTATAATTGCTAATATGATCCTATATTGGCAGTAGTCTGTCCGGCTATACAAGATCCCTTTTCTACCCCAAGATATAGTAAACTAGATCTGGCGGGAAGCATTTGTGCGTCTCGGTACAGGTCTGGGATTCCCAACACCACTTACACATAAAATAAAAGTTTTTTAATTGTTAATTATTTTGTAGGATTTTTTAAGTTATTTGGCTATGGGCGTCTGAGGTTACAGTTTATTTATGAAAAGGGATATTTTGTCCAAATTTTTTTGGGAATCCCTGGTCTAGAAGGTAGGGCAGCCATACAATAAGTACAGTAGCTTACGTGTAATGATGGACGGTAGCAGACGGCGCCTTGTGACGACTTTTAAGTACTCATGAAGATCATTCGGACATTCATTCATAGACATTCATAGAATGCGAACCGATTCTAATTTAGAACTACGATGCCTATTGACCAGGAGTTCTTCAATTTGTATAAAAAGCATTAACAATACCTCCTCCAAATTTTACAAGTACGATAAAGTCGACTCTGCTCTGACATAGAAATAATACGGAATAGAACAAAGTCAAAACCTTAGTAAAAATGTATATGAAATTTAACAGTAGCTTTGTTTATTCATCCCGATAAATAAAGTTAGTTAGCTCATCATAATCATAAAATACATAATAATAGGAAATTACAAAAATGTTTATTGTGTATAATTTTGTTTTACAAAAAAAATCCAGCAAAACGCCCTCGCTTCTTATAAAAAATGCAAGATGTGCTAAAATATTATAAAATGAATGATTTAGAACAAAAACAAAATATACAAAATGACACAATCACACTGCTATTTGGATTTCTACAAATCTTTAACGTTGAAGTTAAAAAAAATGGGAGAGTGTAATGGTGGAACCTATTGCATTATACACGAAATTGTTTTAATAATAAAAAACACACAAAATAAATTCGCAAATGAAACTCACCAAACAATAAAATGGCTTCTACAAAAAAGTGAAACGTCCAGAGCTTGCTTAATCAATTGTTATGAACCAAGATTGACAGAAAACTTGCAATATAAATTAAAAATACTTATCATTATAAATCGTCCGTTTCGGCTAAATTGATTAAGTTGTATTTAGTACCTAATTGCGATTAGATATCAATAAAACAAATTCAACGGATATAACGTATATAATTGCTGTCAAGATACAACGAAGCTTGCCTAATGAGATCTGATAGCCTGTCTGCTAGCCAGATAATTGATTCTTTGTTTTTTCAATATATCCGATTCGGAACACAGTATCACTACTAAGAACTATTGGCAGAACACTCATTGCTTTCTCTTTTAAAAAGAAATTTACTATTTACAAATTTACACATTACACAATTTAAATTCTAATACCTACATTAGTTGCAGGTATGTGTGATGTGACCATGATTATGTAGGAAAAACACATATCCATTCTTTACGTATTGTATTTTTGTAGCGGAAGTCCGAGATTCACAGATCATTGATGTCGTTTATGGAGCGGTATCTTCAACCTATAAATTATATTCCGATGGCCTTTAGTGGTGATGTTTTGAAGGGTATGCGATATGACGAAAAAGATCCCCTAGTTTCGAAGTACACAAAAGTTTTGCTGGTGGTAGGACCTCTTGTGAGTCCGCGCGGGTAGGTACCACCACCCCGTCTATTTCTGCCGTGAAGCAGTAATGCGTTTCGGTTTGAAGGGTGGGGCAGCCGTTGTAACTATACTTGAAACCTTAGAACTTATATCTCAAGGTGGGTGGCACATTTAAGTTGTAGATGTCTATGGGGTCCAGTAACCACTTAACACCAGGTGGACTGTGAGCTCGTCCACCCATCTAAGCAATAAAAAAAAGGTCTGCACAATTCCGCGCACACCCGAATAAGAAGAACAGTCACAGTAGCTCGACGAGTCCTGAATCTGATGATGCGGGTAGTCAGTAGAGTTACTTAAAATGTTAGATGCTTTAAGCAACGGACATCAGTTGCTTAAACAATTAACCTTGTTTAAACCGTACATTGCACACCACTAAAAGGTTTTTATAACGGAATTGTAATTCATTTACTGGTTTTTACGTTCGCAATTAATATTCAACCAGCATTATTTGGTGCGTTGTAGAACTAGATACACGAATAATACTTATCAATAGGTACCTAAGCAGTAACTACGTCATCATAATTTATGTGAATATGTTTATTTTTGGTCAAACAATAGAATCGGTAGTGATGCACCCGGAGACTTCAATCGACTTACAAATCTCTAAGCAGACGACAGCATTTAGGGCGTGAGCTCACAAGAGCTTCTATACTCCACTTAAAACAAGATGCCTATATAGTTTAGCCACCTCGTGCCAAAAAAAGGATATTTCTTGCTACTATAGCATAACTCGGTTTCCTACTGCATTCCCGAGCGCAGATACAGCTGGTAGAATGGTGACATCTACCTTGTCGTGCCGTATACTCTGTACCGGGAAAATGAGGAGGGTCGGACTTGGAAGATTTGTGGAAAAGAGAAAATAATTGAGGTGATGATACTGCTACCTACTGTGAATCTAGTAGTGGCTAGAGTTGGCTGGGCTTGGGAGGTCATGCGGACACGGGCAAGCCTTGGTGCCCGGGCGCGTCCGTCGCTACACCATCTGTGTGTTTAGTGCGAATAGCTTTACATTATCGATAGCGTAAAAGTTAACTCAAATTTGTTTGGAGTTGGTCTCAGTATAGTTAGTTACAACGGCTGCCCCATCCTTCAAACCGAAACGCATTACTGCTTCACGGCAGAAATAGGCAGGGTCCTACCACTAGTAATTACGCGAATTATAATTTTGCGTGTTTGATTTTTATTATACGATGTTATTCCTTCACCGTGGAAGTCAATCGTGAACATTTGTGAAGTACGTATTTCATTAGAAAAATTGGCACCCGCCTGCGGGATTCGAACACCGGTGCATCGCTATATATGAATCTTCTTCTTATCCTTATCCTTTATCCTTTAGGCCACGACGACTTCTTTTTGCCTACGTTTGCCAATGTTCTTGATAGCGTGAACGTTAAAAAACTCGCACTAAGAACATAAGACCATTTTTTTCTGAACGGTGTGACTTTTAACTACTGGGACGTAGTTCATGACAAATAATAAGTCTTTACTTAAGCAATTGTCGTTTCACAATACTGGCCATTTGAAATGTAATTTATGTGTTGCTGGCATTCAACACAAAATAAAATGAATTTAATTTTAAAATTCAGTCATTTGTTTATTGATTAATGTTTGTTTTCGCTACATTTGTATCTTTTTCATCAATATGGACACGAAACAAATACCAGTAATTATGGAATACAAGTTCCGTTCGGGTAACAACGTCGCACAAACAGCTCACAATATTAATGACAGTGACAGTGACAGTGAGCACTACAAGCGAACGCACGATTCGTTATAGGTTTGAACATGGATATTTAAATTTAAAAAATAAATTCCGTGGTCGCTCGAAAGCTAAAGACAATAACGACGAATTAAAGGCGATAGTGGAAGCTGACGATACTCAATCACCGAGTTAGCAACAGCTTTCAAGCATCAAAACAATATTGCACTATTTGCGTCAAGTTGGCAATGTAAAAAAACTTGATTAGTGGGTACCGCACGAACACAGCGAAACGAAGGGATTCTAAGGAATGCAATGAAAAATGGATTATTTTTGTTAATTGTAAGCGGTCATCATGTTGGTTAAGCGCGGTACCTAAACGATGCCCCAAACGAAAACTTAACCCTTATCAAATTTAGCGTCACTATTTTTATGATCTAGTGCCGCTGTAATTCATCACAGTTTCTTACCAAATGGCGTCAGCATTACAGCGGATTTTGTGAAGAGTTGGACACAATGATGGAGAAACTCGCGAATTTCGGCCAGACTCAGTTAATGTATCGATACTATGGGTGCATATTTTGATAGATAGAAAAAATAATGGTGGGCGTAAAATTTTGTGGACGAAAGAAGCGGAACTTCTTTTTTAAATTTTCATCCATCCAATAACAAGCCATCTATTGGCCGACGCCCGTAAACAGAATGTGTATAAGGGAAAGGACCTAGCTCGCTTTCTCCCTCTCTCTCAAGGTTGAGTGGTTCGCGAGACGATCTGTCTATTTTCTCACTCTCCCTCGGTCTAAATTGTATATTTTCTGTCTAGCCATAACGAATCTGTCGCGAGTTAAATTTTACTCTCAATGCGCCTGAAGAATTTTCACTTCAAAATCTCTATATATATAAATGAATTGCTAAAACTCGAGAACGGCTGGACCAATTTGGCTAATTTTGGTCTTGAATTATTTGTGGAAGTCCAGGGAAGGTTTAAAAGGTAAATAAATATATATAAATACTCGGAATTAAATAAAAATAACAATTTTGGTTTTCCTTTGATGTGTCCCCGTCGGACGGATTCCTTTTGTTAGTTTTAAGTTTATTTTATACAAAAGCTTAGGTATTCTATTTATCGATTGAGGCATTACGAAGTCTGCCGGGTCAGCTAGTCATTCATAAAAAATACTGGCGTTCCTTATACTAAGCGGCAATTTCATAGGAAAATAGGTAACCTTACGTTAATTTAAAATGGTTATAATATTGTTATTCATTTTAATTAGGATCTTTCGCGTTTTAGATTTAATTGTGGCCGACCTTTGATCTGATCGCTACCAAACTTCACATAATTACACTTTACGCTAATTTGAGGGTTTGCTGAAAATTTAATCGATTTCAGTTGGACCGATTCGGAGTCAATGGGGAACATACATCCTCATCGATTTTTATATCTATAGATTAACTAATATTCAGCTCGTAAATGACCCCCCGTCATACGAGGTCATTGACATCAACTGATCACTGAATCAAAACTGTGTTACATTGCCCATTGCGTACCATACAATCGTTTCAAATATTTAAACACGCTTCTATTAGCTTGTCATGCATCTATGTATGTTTTTACGGGATCTTCTAATTTTTTTTATTGCTTAGATTGTGGGATGATCTCATAGCCCACCTGGTGTTAAGTGGTTACCGGAGCCCAAAGACATCCACGACATAAATGCCGCCACCCACCTTGAGATATGAATTCTAAAGTCTCAGTATAATTACAACGGCTGCCCCATCCTTCAAGCCTAAACGCATGCTGCTGCTTCACGGCAGAAATAGGCAGGGTGGTACCTACCCGTGCGGACTCACAAGAGGTCCTACCAGCAGTAAATGCAATATTTCTTACTTCAAGAAATCCGAGCTAGCTTGAAGAGTTTGAGGAGTGGGCTGATGACGACACTATAACCTTTGGCCTGAAAGGATGTCCTGAGCAGGATAACCAGGTTTGGTATTTATTTTTAAACTATATTCTTATTCTTGTTGGACACTCTGTAGGTTTAAGTTTTGTTTCTTTGCATAATACAATTACATTACAAATACGATATGATATGTATTTGTTTGAATGTTTATCTCAGAAACTGGCTCGCTTATGATTGAATAAAAACTTACTCTGTTATGGAGACCATTTAGATCAAGCGCTTCCTTCAAATCCAGGAGTATTTGCTATGCTGTCTCTAGCCGTGGTCCCTGTGAGTTCTCCCTCACCAGTTGGCGGCACAGAGCGCGGCCGCGCCGGTGGCAACAGCGTTTGTAGCGTCCTATCAGTGATGATTGAGTCAAAAGCTGCTGATAATAGCACCAGCGGTGTCGTGCGCAAAACAGTTAAGACACAGACAGTTTCTTGTACAATAATTGTTTTCCATTATGTTTTTGCGAAATGATGACCACGATCACTCTGCCGAGAGCCCAAGCGACTGGAAATATTTTTAGAAATATTTTTGCATTTGTAGATATCTCGGCAGAAGTTTAACGTAAAACTACTTCGTAAAGTGCATTGGCCTTAAAAAAAGATTGAATAAAGGAAGCCGAGAGTTTGCTTTTGGAATAAAATTTACAAAATACTGGTTCAGGATCGACTTCCACGATGAAGGAATGTCGTCTTGTAATAAATATGCATAATAACCAAACCTATTCAGAGTCCATGGGAGCAAACACCTCCAGCCTGCGTACCTTAAAGATTCATTGTTTCTTGTTTGAAGGGTGGGATACTGCTATACGATACAATTGGAAATTCGACCTCATGTCTCAAGGTTAACGGTGACATTCACGCTGTGATGTTTGTTGTTTGTGACAAGTGCATTCACTTACGCACGGCTATTTCATACGTTCAAATAGGAGTTCATGCCGACTGAGTTTCTCACCGGATCTTCTCAGTGAGTCGCGTTTCCGATCTGATGATAGATTCCGCGAAGCCCCGTGAGCACACCTACTCGTCCAGTTACGCTGGCATAGCCTCTAAAAGCTACCAGCTTAGGTAGAAGAAAAAAAAGGGAGCTCATCTTCCATTGATGGACTTGTTACCGTTACTCGGCATTGCACTGAAATACATAGTTAGTATAATATATATCATATCAATTAACACACTAATAACACTTTTAAGATGATTGATTGACTTTTTGAAGCTATAATAAGTCGGTCTAATAGCTTCCAACTAACTCATCAAATAACATTAGCAGATAAATATGTCCAAAAATGCTGCATGCTAGATCCTTTTTTGGGTAGCTGAGGTATCTATATTGTCCCTATTGTATAGATTATGGTAGTTTTCCAATTACAGCACAAGAGCGCATTATGCGGCATAATGCTCAACTAAGCTTCAGCATAATTCGGCATTGTGCGTCACTGAGTCGCATTATGCTCTGTAATTGGAAAACTAATAAATATTAGCATTAATTATGCCGCATAATGCGCTCTTGTGCTGTAATAGGAAAACGGCCATTGACTTCTTAAAAATCAAAGAACAAAACCGTCGCAAAATGAAACTACTCCTTAACAGTTATTCACACGACACCAATTATTATTTTAGTGCCGTGCGCAACATTGAGGCTTTCGTAAATTATTTTAATCAATCATATCTATTGTCGCAATCAATTCATGCGTTCATCACTTTCTTGCCGCTCAATACCCACGGTCAAATAATTGTTTTCAACTTATTGATAATTGTTAGATAATTGAAAAAAAAACAGTTATCTTTAGATTAAAAAAATAACATTTGTTTGACAAATATGCCAAAACCGTTTCAAAAATCTAAGCCTAATTGACTTTTAAATTGATATTTAATGGCATCTATTGGTTAGTAGCAGTACCATTTGAATCTGTAGTTAAGTTTTAAAGAATTCTTCACAAGCTTAACATACGTGACGCTAGATGGCAATGTGCCAGATTTTTATTTTCCCATCGCTCTCATATTCAAACGTGTCCAATTCAATTACAATATTGAAAACAAGATAAAGAACT